>NW_027506877.1:1825748-1834763 GCF_052324685.1 Brachyhypopomus gauderio | reverse complement strand
AAATCACCGGTCCCCACACGAACAGCCCTCCGACATGACCGTCATATTCAGATTTTTGCTGTGTGCACAATTTCACTTAAGCCCGAGTTTGGAGTGTTTATGGAACACTCCGCGTCCCGCGTGCTCGGAGCGCGAGCTCGTCATTCAGATACATTGGAACGTTCTAAGAAACGAAGCGCGCACCACGCACGAATAAAAACCCACCCGTTCCCTGATCGGGAAGTAGTAGTAGGATGATGCAAATGATGCTTTCGGGCGTTTGCTTTGTGTGCGCGACTCATTCACGTCGTGCGACCGGGCTGGATCGCCTCCGTGCCCACCCCGAACTGAGCCCTGCCTACAGCCCCAGACAAAGGCGAGGATCGCTCCACACAATCGTCCAGTGTGTGTGTGCAGCCCAACCCCCTACCCCGCCCTCACACAGGCACGTGGGATCCGCTCAGTCGCCACAAATGTCGCCCTCCACTCCACCATACATCCGAGCGTTACGTGTCCTCACTTCAGCGTCATTACACGTAACAGATCGTGACGAGTGTCGTAATATACTCATGTAACTGTTACCATAAAAGCAAAAAAATTATTGCGATCACGTAATGTCAGTGTTTCAAAAATGTTGTTCAGACTCTAAGGGGTTAAAACAAAAGCACGAGCTGGTCTTCCGGTTCAACTGTTACTACAACACATTCATTCAAGGACCGTAACACACACCGTGTACGCTGGAGCACCTCAAATATTCAATCTACATCGGCAAGACGACAGTGAACTTGTTCCAGAATCCATCAATCTATCAGAGAAACGGCAAAGACGCATTTCAGAAGAGAGCACTTACCTTAGTAGTAAAACTCGTCCTTAAAGAGCTAATATGTAACGCTCGTCACTCCTGTCCCATAAAACCAGACTCGATCTGTTGAAGAATAACGAAGAGTTCTTAATTTCCACGTAAGCACATTTTAATCTCCACCAAAATGCTTAATTTCACTTAAATGCACGATCACCCAGAAATGACTGAATTGTGAATGATCAAACAAATAAAAACATCCAGACAAGTGCGTGAATGACCGACATGTTAACGTGAAACGAGGCACGAACACAACCCACAGGGAGAAGTCCAACTGAGAAAGTATCGGCTAGGACGTCCAAGCAGGTTCGGGAGGACGACGAGACCGGAGAGTTAAACACTGCAGTTCATACCGGTGAGACACTGGCGTACCGTGTAGCTCGAGTTCACCGCAGCGGAGACCGGATCCTTAAAACGTACCGCTCCGTGCACAATACCAGAGCTTGTCCGGTAAAGCCGGTCGCAATAATCCACGGAAGTCTCCGCTCTTCGGTTCCCCTTCTTAAACTCCACCGCACTGTTCTTTAAACGTGTCTGAACTCAAAGTATGGCGTAAAACACACACACAACAGCGTTTTAATGTTGACGTTTGGTCTGTCTTCGTTATCGAACATAAGAGGTCTGGCTCTCACAAAACCAGGGATCGGATTGCGCTGAGCGACGCTGGGGTTTTAAAGGGACAACTACACACACACACACACACACGCGCGCGCGCGCCAACGCACGCGCCACTGCGCCGTGCCGCCCCTCATGCCAGCTGACGTCCACCGCCCCGGCCGGAATTCCCTGACAGCGCAAACGACTCCAGCCTCGCTACCGGACTACAGACTCCGCCCCCCCCTTTTTTTAAGGTGGACTCGTGACCAGCCTACTCGCGGGTCACCTAGCGTTGCAGTTCCGTTCTCCCAGACTATTTATAACTCGTCCTGGACCCGATAATCACGCTTCATCACCACATATAGAACAGTACTTTGCGTTCCGGAGTTTTATCCTCTAATTCTATGACGTCGAGGCAGCACAGTGTCTTACGTGGCGTCTACAAGTACAAGTTATTTATAAACATAATTAGTAAAACAGCCCAAAATAGCCTGCAAATATTTGGGCTGGGAAAACAATGCAACAATAGGAGTCATTGGAAATTTAATACATCACAGTTTATATAGGTCAAAGTCTAACCTAGAGCATTGATATAACCTACATAACTGCAGTCTAAACCCTCTCTCCCCATGTCTATGACAGTAAGTCTGATGAGACCTGTAAAGGGTTTTAAACAGCAGGCATTGCGCTTGCTGGCATTTGGAGTGGCGCTGCACCCTAGTAATGACAAACAGACGCTGTGGTGTGTGTGTGTGTGTGAGCTCAGAAGTGCACTGCACGTTCCTGAATGTTATATTTAGCTCCGTTACATCAGCGACTACGAGACGACCAGCTGAACCACAGAGTGTGTCACGAGAACTCTTGGGCAGTAACAGAAGGACACCACACACACACACACACACAACGGATGTGAGCGAAGTTGGGCATGGCACCCAACACAGGCAACAGAAGATGCGTTAAGCACAAACCCCATCAATAAATAGATATTTACTGAGCTATGTGTGTATGTGTACATCTTTGTATATATGATTTACTTAATATCCTACTGCTCTTTTTGCCCAGACAGTGACTCCTCCCCTCCCCCTTAGCGTTAGAAGAACAAAAGACCATAAAAGACAAAGGCTGTGGTGTGTGTTTGCATGCGTGTATGCCTATGTTAGGGGTACAGTGAACTGATGGAGCTTGGCATTAGCATACATATGTACAACTTCAACTTTAAAGTGTGTGTGTGTGCATGAATGTCCTATAATCTCCAACTACAGCACAAGTGTAATTTGTGTTAATTCTTCAGACTAGCATAGAGTCTGCTGTAATCTGAAGTTTAATGAGCAGATAGAGAGAAACAGAGAGTAAGAAAGTCAGCGAGAAAGAGAGAGAGAGAGAGAGAGAGAGAGCGTGTTCTTCTGAGACTGTTCTCACACTCTCAAACAGCAGCTAAATATATCAGCATTCCCGTGGGTACATCAGAATCTAGATACCACACACAGGCCCCACAGTGCTTGAGTATAGCACTTTATACAAGACTTGCTTGTATAAAATGAATAAAACTAGTATACCTGCACACAATGCAAAATACTTAAGTACTGATAGTAAAACAGTAAGTTGACTAAGTGTGTGTGTGTGTGGTGGGGGTATGTGTCATTGGTACAACCAGTACTCAGCACTCATCCTCCACTTTGTGGGACACCATGAATCAGCAATGGGGTACACTCCCACACACACACACACACACACACACACACACACACACACACACACACACACACACACACACACAGACGGCAAGTCTGTCAGATTCAGATCTGGCCATGTGGTGTGAAGAGCTCATAGGTGAGAGGAACAGTGTGAGAGTTTAAGATGTGAGTCACAGCTTCCCTACAACAAGACCAGAAAGTATTAGTCAGAATTCTGGTCCCTATTTTTCCAGGACACACACAGACACACACCGTCAGCAGAACACAGTTGCACAGTAGCACACCAAGAGTTTGTGGAGGAAAATAACCCTCAAGGGCAAAAAGCATCTTTTGTGTTTGTATGTACCCCCCATGAAACTGTGTGATGTGTGATTTATCTCTCTCTCTCTCTCACACACACACACACACACACACACACACACGTTATTATGCAAGTAATAATGCACCTTGGCCCATATTTGATTCGACCTTCACCTGGTGTGTGCTGAGCCACCCCACCCCCCACCCCTGCCCCTCTCAGTAAACAACAAAGCCAGACGTTGTTATTTGAAGCCTCATAATGCCGGAATCTGAATACCTAAACCTTCAACACAAAATCTACAAGGATTAAAATGATAATGGAAGATACAGAAGACTTCTTTGAACCACAGATCAGGATCACACATTAGGAAGCGTCACTTCAGATATGAAATAAGCAGCACCTTTCTTCAAATGAACACACACTTCAAACCAAACATTACATGTTTCTGCCAGTCAGTGTAACAGACAGATGTTTCAGGCAGGTGAGGTTGATTTATTAATTTACTGATAGCAGTAAAGTGGAATACTGGTTAGGGCTCTTGACCTATGACTCATGGGTTGAAAGGTCAGCTGCCCTCTGGAGACACAGCTGGTACAACTTTAAAAGGATCTCCAATACTTGCACGGTGACCAGCACATGTGTGCAGGGAACTTCACATTACCACCTTTAAAAAGGGAACATGGTTTTCTTCCCAATACCACCTTAAAAAAGGGAACAATTTTTTCCCCTTCATTCCCAAGTCTGTAGTGCAAGTATTATAATAAAATGCAGACAAGTAAACAGGCATTTACAGCATCTGAAAGTGGAGCACAGAGAGAGAACAAGGCCTCTGTGCTCCGGGGTGTTCTGACATGTCCAAAGAAGAAAAGAGACGAAAAGGGGACCATATTTGACTCCAATCCAAACAAGGGCGCGTATCCTCAAGAGAGAATGCACAATATTTATTGAACACTCTTCAGGGATCAAACCAAACACCAGAACACCATATACACTTAAGCCTGGAACATGACGATAGGGTAAACTGTCCTAAAAATATTGGAACATAATTAATTTACAGTTTACCGTATAGCACAATTCCACTGTTTTTTTTTTGACAAAAGCACAAAATGACAATGTACTGTGTGCAATGGTTGAAGATCTGTCTACATCTAAGCAGATTTTGTGATCATGTCATTAATTCATAAAATGTAATAGTTTCTAAAATGCCCCACTGTGCTAAAGATCATATGTTTAATAGCAACTAACTTCTACATTAAATCTAAACTCAGCAGTCACTCATCACACATCACTAAGGCAGTATCAAGCACTACAATAACACCAACAGCATCACGAAAAATCTGAAATGTCACGGTGAACTCGGATGGAGGCACTAAGCAGAATAGAGCAGAGAATAGAGAAGAAGTCAGTCAGGGTGAGAAGAGTCAGCCAGGTTGAGAAGAGTCAGTCAGGGTGAGAAGAGTCAGTCAGGGTGAGAAGAGTCAGTCAGGGTGAGAAGAGTCAGTCAGGGTGAGAACAGCTGGCATAAAAGGCCCACAGCACTCTCTGCCCCAAAGGTTACAAAGAGGGAGGGTGAGAAAGAGAGGGTGAGAGAGGGGTAGAAAGAGAGAGAGAGGATGGTAGAGGGCAAGAGAGAGCACAAGTGTGTGTGTGTGTGTGTGTGTGTGTGTGTGTGTGTGTTCTTGTGACCAGGCTGCATGTGAGTGTCAGCATTGTGGTGTGGGCCAGCTCTTTCTGTTATTGTCTACTCACCAGCTGGGCCATCATATGTGAGTGCACACCCACACACACACCCACACACACTCACACCGGCAGGCACACACGCTTTGTGTCTGTTCTCCCTGTCCTCTGCTAATCTGACACCTCAGTTTTATATAGTGTAAGAAAGAAAACCCCTGACTGAGAACAAAGACCATCACACACACACACACACACACACACACACACACACACACACACACACACACACACCCCTACAGTAGTGCACGAAATACACTAATGCCCACACATCAGACTTAAAACCAACCGAAAGAGAAAAAGAGAATGAAGTTGAACACAATGCTCAAGTGAACACATTTCTCAAAGCCAAACACACCAGTGTCACTCGGTGTGCTGCTTAGTGTGCTTAACTAGGTCAACATCTCCTGCCCATTAGATCCATTTGTATTTAACCTCAATATGCAAACGCAATGTTCATTACAGATGTATACGATTATATATACCCAAGTACATATTCACCACTACTGTACACGATCTGATATCTACAAAATGTAGACAGCTTGTCACATATGTCAAAGAATGAAAGCTGGGTTATGAGTATCCTGACTAACCATATTGTACGCTTGGACCAAGATTACTGTACCTTACTAACCACACAAGGTTATTATTCAACTGCCCTACTGACCTCTTGTACACTTAGCCAAACCCTGTAACTGCCTCCACACACACACACACACACACACACACACACACACACACACACACACACACACACACACACACACACACACACACACACACACACACACACACACACACACACACACACCTTACCTTTCAAACACATGCAGTAGGCCTATCAAACCCTGCTGACTACACAACTCCATTGTGCAACGTGGACCTCACACATATTTAGAAGTGCTTGTACAAAAGTTAACAGTCCATTGGTCCATAAACTGCACTTTGACCAGAAGACTGAGCACGGCGGACACTCCGTGCTAAGAAGCACTTAAGGTGAAATGTTTCTTTTGGTAATCAGGCGACCATGTGCAATAGTTATATTATGTTTCTCAAGGATGTGGAGTATCAACTTACCCAAATCGTGCACGAGTTGAATTGATGCCGAGAGATGCGTGTATTGCATGAATAGAGGTGCCGTGCTTAAGCTGTTTGGGTGCTTAGTCAGTAGGTGACTCACAGGAGCTGTTCATGTCAGGACAGCAGTCTGTGTTCTCTTGGTTGTACAGACATAGACCCCCCCCCCCACACACACACATACCACAGAATACCTGCAAATCTCTGGACTTTGTAGGAAGGAAAACTAAACCTTTTAGATTCATGAAACATGAATATCAATACAGTATATCATCCCATGTCACAATGTGGTATATGGAAGCTGGGTGTGTGCATGTCTTCATGTTTCATATCTTTTGATGGCACATCAGTTTATCACCTACCCATGTCTGACTATGATCCTGATCGCTGTGTGTGTGTGTGTGTGTGTGTGAGAGTGTGTGTGTGTGTGTATGTGTGTGTATATATGTGTGTGTGTGTATGTGTGTGTGTGTGTAGGATGTAGAAAGCCAGAGTGAGTGGGGAGGGTGAGACTGTGGTTGCGTTTTGGTCTGTGAACTTCTGCCACATGTCTCATGAAAAGGTCACGGTCAGCCAGGTTTGGTTTATGAAGAACACACATGCACCCACACACACACACACACACACACACACACACACACACACACACACACACACACACACACACACACACACACACACACACACACACAGATAGATAAAATCTTAACAAAAGGCTACACAGGAAATGTAACATTTAGGCTTTCTGTATGTGTGTGTATGTGTGTATGTATGTGTGTCTGAACATGCTCAGACTCACATGAATATTTAAAGACAAGCTGAACATTTGTCAATCATTTATAAGGGTGTGTTTCCTCACTGTTGCACACACACTCACACTACAGACCACATTACAGCAGGTTGTTATGAGACCACAAGCAGACATCATTCTGTAACAAAAGTTGTATACACACACACACACACACACACACACACACACACACACACACACACGGCCCTAGGCACTTGGTCTTACTAGTATAAGCAGTCCTGAGTGTGAAGTGGTGGTTGTTCAGGCTCACTCACTGACCAACACTGAGGCAGAGTGCAGGACAGCGTCCATGAGACCCCCCATCACCACCCCAATCACCACCACCACCCCCATCACCCTCATCACCACCACCACCACCCCATCACCACCCCCATCACCATCACCACCCCCATCACCACCACCACCCCCATCACCATCACCACCCCCCACCACCCCCACCCCCATCACCACCACCACCACCCCCATCACCACCACCACCCCCATCACCACCACCACCCCCATCACCATCATCACCACCACCACCCCCATCACCACCCCCATCACCACCCCCACCACCACCCCATCACCACCACCCCCATCACCACCACCACCCCCATCACCACCCCCACCCCCATCACCACCACCACCCCCATCACCACCACCACCACCCCAATCACCACCACCACCACCCCCATCACCACCACCACCCCCATCACCACCACCACCACCCCAATCACCATCACCACCCCCATCACCACCACCACCCCCACCACCATCACCCCCATCACCACCCCCACCACCACCACCACCACCACCCCCACCACCACCCCCATCACCACCACCCCCATCACCACCACCACCCCCATCACCACCCCCACCCCCATCACCACCACCACCACCCCCATCACCACCACCACCCCCATCACCACCACCACCACCCCCATCACCCCCATCACCACCACCACCACCCCCATCACCCCCATCACCACCCCCATCACCCCCATCACCACCACCACCCCCACCATCACCCCCATCACCACCACCACCCCCATCACCACCACCACCCCCATCACCACCACCCCCATCACCACCACCACCCCCATCACCACCACCCCCATCACCACCCCCCACCATCACCCCCACCACCCCCATCACCACCACCACCACCCCCATCACCACCACCACCACCATCACCCCCATCACCACCACCACCCCCATCACCATCACCACCCCCACCATCACCACCCCCATCACCACCACCACCCCCATCACCACCCCCATCACCACCACCACCCCCACCACCACCTCCATCACCACCACCATCACCCCCATCACCACCACCACCCCAATCACCACCCCCATCACCACCACCACTACCCCCATCACCATCACCACCCCCATCACCACCCCCATCACCACCCCCACCCTCACCACCACCACCACCACCCCCACCACTACCACCCCCATCACCACCAAGAAGACAGGTAACACTGAGGCTATAAGCCCGTCCTGCTGCTCTGACTGGGTCTGGGACTGAAACATTTCCTGGACACAGAGTGTCTGCTATTTTAAGAGTGGCTTCATTCTGAGGCACATTTTCACCAGTCAAACCACACATACACATGAGAGAGAGAGAGAGAGAGAGAGAGAGAGACAAAGAGAGACGAGTCAGGTGTCATTGTAATGGAGGTCAGGAGAGACTGGCCTACATCCTGAACTCAGGGGCTTTGTTACGGATGCTGGTTGTTTCAGTGCTGAAGGACTAAAGGACCATCAACTACCATTAACAACACTGTGTGCATGATTGGAGCTGCTTTCATTGTCCAAATATGTGCCTCACCTTCAAAACACATACACACCTGCACGTAGACGCATGCACGCACACACAGGCCCTTGTGTATACACACAAGCGCGTGCACACACACACACACACACACACACACACACACACACACACACACGCGCGCGCTCTTTGTTTAAATTT
>NW_027506877.1:1800748-1805748 GCF_052324685.1 Brachyhypopomus gauderio | reverse complement strand
CGGTGTGTAGAGTACAGTGGTGCCGGTGTGAAGAGTACAGTGGTGCCGGTGTGAAGAGTACAGTGGTGCCGGTGTGTAGAGTACAGTGGTGCCGGTGTGTAGAGTACAGTGGTGCCGGTGTGTAGAGTACAGTGGTGCCGGTGTGAAGAGTACAGTGGTGCCGGTGTGAAGAGTACAGTGGTGCCGGTGTGAAGAGTACAGTGGTGCCGGTGTGAAGAGTACAGTGGTGCCGGTGTGTAGAGTACAGTGGTGCCGGTGTGTAGAGTACAGTGGTGCCGGTGTGAAGAGTACAGTGGTGCCGGTGTGAAGAGTACAGTGGTGCCGGTGTGAAGAGTACAGTGGTGCAGGTGTGTAGAGTACAGTGGTGCCGGTGTGTAGAGTACAGTGGTGCCGGTGTGTAGAGTACAGTGGTGCCGGTGTGTAGAGTACAGTGATGCCGGTGTGTAGAGTACAGTGATGCCGGTGTGTAGAGTATAGTCTGGTACTGGTGTGAAGAGTACAGTCTGGTACTGAAGTTGCTGCATCCTGGACGCTGTATGCTGGTGTTCTGGGGAGGTTTGAAGGAGACAGTAACAGCTCTGGGTCACAAATTCTGCCATCATAATAAAACATGTTCAACTTTACTGGGTCTCATCAAAGACTGACCAATAGGTCTCTATTTTAATGACTCTTATTGTTTAACTCCGTCATGAATAAATGTACATGGTAGTCATTACATTTAATTCACACAACACAACTGTGCAGGCACACAAAACACACCCATCCCAATACTACACACCCGGACACACACACACACACACACACACACACACACACACACACACACACACACACACACACACACACACACACACACACACACACACACACACACACACACACACAGAGAGAAACACAGACACACACTTATTTTAAGAAGGATGTGAATGTTCAGTAGTGGTATTTAGTATTGTCTGTTTTAAGAGGAATGTCTTATACTCATTAAGTATTACTGTACATTAAGGTTGCATAATATACACAAACACAGTGTTGTGCTTTAGGAGCAAAACAGGTTAAAGACTGGCCTATATTAAATTTTTAAAATCTCCATTTACATTATTGGGATAATATTAATGCCATGATTCATCGTCCCATTTCATTGTGTCCGGGTTTGATCAGAGGGCTCTCAGCACACAGTATCAGCTTTCGTGATTTGAGGTGCTCAATTCAGAGGTACGTCCTTGCGCAAAATCAGTCCTGCGAAGAGCAATGTTACGATAACGATAAACAATCGTTCTGTGCAGACCGAGTGTGCACGCACGCGTGTGTGTGTGTGTGTGTGTGTGTGTGTGTGACTTCAGTAGTTTGGACTCATTTACAGCTGCTGGCCTGACGGAGGAAGTGGAACGTAATTAAACCCCAACGGAGGGACCACACATCTCCAAACCCACCCAGGGGCTCCTCCAAAGCTCCTCCCCCCATCAGTGGCCTCCCCCCAGGGTCTTGCTGTGGGTGGTGCAGGGGGCGGAGGCTGGATCTGGTGTCTGGATGCTGGTACCACAGCAGCTGGCATACAGTAAAGTGTGAGAATGTATTAACGCAAATAGTCAGAGGTTTGATATGAGGCCACACACAACGAGTCGTACACACACACACACACACACACACACACACACACACACACACACACACACACACACACAAGAACACACCACACACACGCCACAGTTGCAATGACGCGTGTCTGTGTGTGTGTGTGTATGTGTGTGTGTAAGCATTCACATGGAACAAGGAAGGGAGGGTGTGTGTCAGCTGGAGACATAGTATGGCATCAAAGAAAAATGCTATCAGTACAGAGAGAGAAAGAGAGAGAGAGAGAGAATGAGGGAGAGAGCGATAGAGGGAGAGAGAGATAGTGTACCACCACTCCTTCCCCCTGTGCCAGCTCTGAGGAGGGGGCTGAGAGAGCTGGCTGGAGTCCAGCTTTGTCTGCTCAGGCCTCCAGGGAACTGCGTCTGGCACAGGCAGGACAGGCTGCTCCTCTGGACCCGCGCCAGGCCACACGCGGGGGGCCTGCACGCTCAAGAAAACCCCTGGCTGAAAGAGGATCACCAGGCCCCGGGCCATACACACGCACGCATGCGCACACTTCCACACACCCGCACAAGGACCGACATAATACAATACAGCAAACTACGCTCGCACACACATCATCTTAGGTGCATATAAAAGCGTGCGCACAAGCACACACACACACACACATATATGACCATATACAAAATCTATTTTTAAACAGATGTTTGAAATACATTAAACAGGTCATTGTATATTTTGTATGAATTTTAACCTATAGAAAAGCATGTCACAAAAATCTAGTTTCACACATTTCAGAAGCAAGAACACTGTTAATCCACATCATATCAAATTACCTTTGAAGACACCAACCTGACCTCAAAGAGTTGACCATATAATATAAACCACTAGTGTGGCCATGAAGAAAAGGTTTACCAAAACTATGCGAGTTTCAGGGACAAAATCTCTTGAACCGATGAGATGAAGCTTCAGCAGAATGACGAAAATGAAAAGCTCACGATCCAAAATGCATCCCCTCCTGTGTGAGGGAGGGGTGTGTGTGTGTGTGTGTGTGTAGGGCATGGGTGTGTGTGTGTGAGAGAGGGTGTGTGTGTGGGTGGAGGAGGCGTGGGTGTGTGAGGAGGCGTGGGTGTGTGAGGAGGGGTGGGTGTGTGGGGGAGACGTGGGTGTGTGAGGAGGGGTGGGTGTAGGTGAGTGGCGTGGGTGTGTGTGTGAGGGGTGTGGGTGTGTGGAAGTGGTGTGGGTGTGTATGTGTGTTTGAGGGAGGCGTGGGTGTGTGGGGGAGACGTGGGTGTGTGAGGAGGGGTGGGTGTAGGTGAGTGGCGTGGGTGTGTGTGTGAGGGGGTGTGGGTGTGTGGAAGTGGTGTGGGTGTGTATGTGTGTTTGAGGGAGGCGTGGGTGTGTGGGGGAGGCGTGGGTATGTGAGGGGGGCGTGGGTGTGTGGGGGAGGTGTGGGTGTGTGTGTGTGTGTGAGGGGGTGTGGGTGTGTGTGCGGGGGTGTGGGGGAGGCGTGGGTGTGTGAGGGGGTGTGGGTGTGTGGAGGAGGCGTGGGTGTGTGTGTGTGAGGGAGGGGTGGGGGAGATGTGGGTGTGTGAGGGAGGCATGGGTGTGTGAGGGGGGTGTGTGTGTGAGGGAGGTGTGTGTGTGAGGGAGGTGTGTGTGTGTGTGAGGGGGGTGTGTGTGTGAGGGAGGTGTGTGTGTGTGAGGGAGGTGTGTGTGTGTGTGTGTGTGTGTGTGTGTGTGTGTGTGAAGCTGCCGGTGGGACAGGCGTCCTCTACTGCTCCCTTTAGTGCCGTAAACCAAAGACATCAAACCTCAGTGGATGGTGCTTCACACTGAACTTTATCAGTGATTGTGGATCATTGACCCCCTAAAACATAATCAAGTCCCCTGAATGTGCAGCGCAACCCTGGCAGAGCAAAGACTCACGCTGACGACTACAGGTCAATATGTCAGCCAATCCACTGATTGCAAAGAACATGAACTCAAGTGCTAAAGTGACAACTTTAAGATTACGTTCTCTGTCCAATTACTTTTGGTCTATAATGTGGGCCGTGACTCCTGCATCTTGTACGAATACAGATGTCCTGAAATGAAAGGAGACGCTGTAACCGTCGCTGTGCAAGCCCAGTGAAAACATCTGTGTCTGCTCTTCATACGCCATGACAGGACCCAGACCAGGACTTACACCCGACATCCTCCACTGCACACTGGACTGAACTGCTGTACACACACACACACACACACACACACACACACACACACACACACACACACACACACACACACACACACACACAAGCACATAAAAACATATCTAATTATGTGTTTCTACTTCATTAGTAATTAGCAAAGATTTCTTCAATATTCTTCAAACACCTCAAACATTAAATGTCATTACATAAAAGAAAGCAACCTTACCCAGACTGCAGTAAGAGTTAGATGAAGGAATCTTATACTGGGGTGATGAATGTCTAACTGATGTACAGTAAGGACTTGTGCTACTTTGAGTAAGCCATCGTTCGATGGGATCATTGTCATTACTCTGCATAATGATCCTGGAGATTACATCATCACTTAGAGGGCAAATTATTAAATAGAGATTACACAGAGGGCAAATGAGTGTTTAGGAGTGTGTGTGTGTGTGTGTGTGTGTGTGTGTGTGTGTGTGTGTGTGTGTGTGTGTGTGTGTGTGTATATGGGCTAATGCTTTGTGGAGAATGACCTTTGTGCTGAATAGACTAACCAAAAAGATCAAGTTACTCCGCCCCTTTCTTTATTCCTCCCACACTCTCTCTCTCTGTCTGTGTCTGTCAGGTGTTGGGTTACTCCAGGCTCCAGACAGGAGCGGTAATGTGGCCCTCAACCCCAGACACCAAGGGGGTGTGTGTGTGTGAGGGGGATGGGGGGTTGGGGGGTTCTGTGTGTCTGCTGTGTGTGAGTTAACAACACATGAGAGCACAGAGACTAGGCATGTAGGCATGACTGGAGTGAGAGACTGAGTTTGTGTGTGTGGGTGTGTGTGTGTGTGTGAATTGTTTGTGGTAGATCTTAAACATAAATACGTTCATGAAGAGTTTACCATAGCCTCTCAAGTTCAATTAAAAAATAATACACTATAACATTACTATAACCATTTCTAACACTATGTCAGGAATCTAAAACACCCCTCAAAGACTCAACTATTGACTATTCTACCTTGAGTAGCCAATATCCAGCCTTACTGTTCAAAATCTCATGGGATGCCCCTCCCTCTACAGCCTTCAGCTCTGCCCTCATGCAAAAAGGCCGTCATTGAGGAGTCAAATATTGTCCCGATGGGCAATTAATCCTGCAAAAATCTACACATCAACTAAATATTTATGACAAGCCAACTTTGTTCCCATGAACAAACATATTGTGCTATTTTGCATCCAGCTCATATGAAT
>NW_027506877.1:1755748-1795748 GCF_052324685.1 Brachyhypopomus gauderio | reverse complement strand
CACCTGCATTACAGAGAGAGAGAGAGAGAGAGAGAGAGAGAGAGAGAGAGAGAGAGAGAGAGAGAGAGAGAGAGAGAGAGAGAGAGAGAGAGAGTGTACAAGGAGAGGCTAAATGATTGTGAGAGAGAACAGGCTACCAGTACTGTGTCCCAGTGGTTAACGGGATTAGTGTGGTGAGTATTCTCTCTGAGGTACTTCTGTGGGATTGAAGACATTCTACATTTCAGCTGCTGCTATGTGCACACGTCTCAAACGTGGTACTGTATGTGTTTGTGGGAGTGCAGCCATGTGTGTCTGTGTTTATGTGTGCATGTCTGGATCTGTGTGTATGTACGTGTGTGTGTACATGTCTGTGTGTGCATGCTTGTCTGTGTGTGTCTGTATGTCTGTGTGCATGCTTTTCTGTGTCTGTGTCTCTTTGTGCATGCTTGTCTGTCTATATACATGTCCGTGTGTTTGTGTGTCTGTATGTGTGCGCGTGTGTGTGTGCTTGTCTGTGTGTGTGTGTGTGTGTGTGTGTGTGTGTGTGTATGTGTTTGTCTGTGTATGTGTGTGTGTGTGTGTGTGTGTGTGTGTATGTGTGTGTGTGTGTGTGTGTGTGTATGTGTGTGTGTGTGTGTGTGTGTGTGTCCATGGCCTCTGGGGAGCTCTGCACTTACAGGCCCTTCGTGCTTCTGGTGAAGCAGTGGGGCTCAAAAGAACGATTGAGGGGACTTTGCCTACGTGACACAGTGTGCATACCCAGAAAACACCACTCCCACTACCACACACCCACACACTCCCACACACCAACCACACACACACACACACACTCCCACTACCACACACCCACACACTCCCACACACCAACCACACACCCACCACACACACACACACTACCACACACCCACACACTCCCACACACCCACCACACACCCACCACACACACACACACACACACACACACACTCCCACTACCACACACCCACACACTCCCACACACCCACCACACACACACACACACACTCCCACTACCACACACCACACACTCCCACCACACACACACACACTCTCTCACTACCACACACCCACACACACCCACCCTACCGCACACCCACTACCACACACATTCCCACTACCACACACCACTACCACACCAACTACCGCACACACACTCCCACACACCCACCACACACACACACACTACCGCACACACACACTACCGCACACCCACCACACACACTACCGCACACCCACTACCACACCCACTACCACACACTCCCACTACCACACACACTCTCCCACTACCACACACCCACACCCCCACTACCACACACACCCCCCCCCACTACCACACCCACACACTGCCACTACCACACACCCACCACCACCACCACCACCCACACACACTACCACACACATACTCCCACTACCACACACACCAACTATCACACACCCACCTCCCACTACCACACACACACTCCCCACTCCTTTAGATTCTGCCTCACATTTATTTGAAATCACCATATACAGCAAATAATCGTCCTCATTGCACAAGCTCCTCATCACAAGCACAAAGTACAAATAGCACCACACACACGTTAAATAGTACACACACACACACACACACACACACACACACACACACACACACACACACACACCTCACACACCTCAGATAGTACACACACACCACACACACACACACACCTCAGATAGTACACACACACCACACACACCTCAGATAGTACACACACACCTCAGATAGTACACACACCACACACACACACCTCAGATAGTACACACACCACACACACACCTCAGATAGTACACACACCACACACACACCTCAGATAGTACACACACACACACGCACACACACACACACACCCCTCAGATAGTACACACACACACACACACACACACACACCACACACACTCCTCAGATAGTACACGCACACACCACACACACTCCTCAGATAGTACACGCACACACCACACACACTCCTCAGATAGTACACGCACACACCACACACTCCTCAGATAGTACACGCACACACCACACACTCCTCAGATAGTACACGCACACACCACACACTCCTCAGATAGTACACGCACACACCACACACACTCCTCAGATAGTACACGCACACACCATCTAACAGATGCACACCAAAGAACAGCATCAAATATTCACTCAAATCTTCAACATGTGCTCTTTCCCTCTCTGCACGTGTAGAAGAAAAAAGTGCAAGAAAAAAAAAGAGTGAGACAGGAAAGAGGGAGAGGGGGGGGACAGAGTCAATGAGGGCAGAGAGAGAGAGACAGAGATCAGAGAGACAGAGAGGAGAGAGAGACCAAGCTGACTCCTTTCCAAGAAACTCCCCTTAGCAACAGCCCTAGCATAGTCTGTGCCCTATTGGCTAGCTGACAGCACACATCACAATCCCATGCAGGACCCTTCCACCAATGAGATGCCTGCACAGTTCTTAGCTTCAGGGGGAGCTGGGCTTTTTTGGATTCCATGTTCGCCATGGCAACTGAAGCCTGCTCCTGGCCTAGAGGTGGCCTGTGAAGAAAACAGAGAGGCACGCACACACCGGCACACGTGCACTCTCCAGCAACACACTCCAGAGAGGCACGCACACACCGGCACACGTGCACTCTCCAGCAACACACTCCAGAGAGGCACGGTTAAACCACTCACTTCTCTGCAGAGGCCCTGCTCAAGAGCAGACACACAAACACAAACTGTGGTGCACAAACGCACACAAACTCACGCTTCACCCAGGCCAGGAGCAACAAACATGTGCCACTTTAGCAGTGGAAGAAGGCGGTGGGGCCTGGATGGTAAAGTGCACCGCACTGGTGAGACTCAGAATCACACTAACCACACAAGCATCTCTCAGGCTGACCTACTGTAAGGTTTTTCATATCACATCAAGCCTCAAGAAGTGGAGTCAAATCAAGAGTCATACCAACACATGCCAAGATGAACTCCTCACGTGTTCCCTTCACGTGTGCCCCAAGCACATAGGCATATGGTGTGCAACACATCCCGAAACAAACCCTGTCCTAGTGAAAACACGGCAGTTCTACCTCCAACCTCAGCGACGTGTCTACAGCGCGGCCCAGGAGAACCGTGACATCGCTGCACCAGGGACGGAGCGACGCCAAACACCTCAACAACCTCCTCATCTGCAAGTTCAACACTGCCACTGTAAACAAAACACCCTCTACATTTCAGAATCTTTTTGAGGGACATGCACATGCTCATGTGGGCACACACACACACACACACACACACACACACACACACACACACACACGCTGTAACATAGAGAGAATATGGGACTAGCAGACCTTGAACAGGTTTGAGTCTTAAACCTGTTACAGACCCTTATCAGAGAAATGTGAACAGATATATCTATACACAAGCTAAAAGGGAAGAAGAGAGAGAGAATGAGAAGAGGACAGAGAGAGAGAGAGAAAGAGAGAGGGAGAGAGAGAGAGAGAGAGAGAGGGGGTCCTTTGTTGGTGGGCTTCGAGAGGACAGTCTCATTCTTCAGCCCCGGGTGAAGGGCAAACAAAGACTCTGTAAAGCACACGACACAAACGACTCCGTGTCCATGTGAAGGGTGAACACGTGTGTGCATGCACGTGTGCACCACAGAGTCTATCACAATCCAATACACTGTTCACACAAGATAACGCAGAAGAGGGGTGTGTGTGTGTGTGTGTGTCCATGCAAGTGTGTGAGGGTCTGTCGACTCCATTCACATACAGCCATTTTTAGGGCCATCAATATTAAGAGCAGGTAATTAAAAGTAATGACAGCACTTCCATGAAGCTTTGGGCAACAAGCTCAGTCTGAGTAGCTAATTAACTCCCACATTAACGACCCTCTCCAGATTCTTTAGGAGTTAGACACATCACATATGGCTACGTGGGGGTGTGCTACTAAAACAGAGAGAGGCATGGTTGATATATTTGCTCAAAATCACATGGATGTAATGGACCCACACACACTGCCTTGTGTGTTTGTGGGCTAATTTCCATTAATTTGCGTCTTTCTGCAGCTAAATAGTGCTATGATTGCACCTACACCATAACCACAGCACAAAAGGAAACCTTTCAGCTTTTCAATTAAAAAGCTGTATTTAAAGTGGTGTGTTTTTATGAAAATATATGTATAAAGAAATTTCTTGTGTGGCCAGCAAAATGTCTCCACAACTATTTTTTTAATTGTTTGTGGTTTGTGGTCATGATGGGGGGATATTTGGTCACACTAAACCACACACCAAATGTCAGCTGTACCACAGGTCATTCAGACGTGTGGGTCTGCGTGCTTGTTTGTGAGTACGGTTTGTCAACAGGATTCTTACTATGATTGATGGTTTTCCTGAACTGAGAGTAATAATTGTTTAAATCTTCTCATCCTACCAGGGCTCATATCTCCCACTGAGTGGAAGGCAGAGATCCAGACCCCAAAGCGTCTGACTCCAGCTGTGAACCACCACTTGTCTACACCATCAAGTGCATCGGTCTCATCCACTACGGTCATGGATATGGCACATGGCCCCACTGTGGGTCAAACTCGAGTTCCAACAGAACCGGGATCTGTTAATGTGTGTACAAGTATGTGAAATAACCCCACGGCCCAACACACACATTCCCTCTCTGACTGAGAGTCTAAATGGATGGTGATGTTTGGCTTTTGTATCACAGGACAAAACCACCCAGACAAGACACACACACACACACACACACGAAGGCTTATTACCACAGTGACATGTCACTCCCCCACTGATCAGTTATTCAACTCACAGACCAACCAGAGGTTAATGAGTTCTTAGGGAAAGAGAGCGAGAGGGTCAGTGTGTGAGAGGGAGAGGTGGGGGAGAGATGGCAGGGTATGATTGATTCTACCGAGAGGAGCAGCATCTGGGTAATGTCTGCCTGCGTAGGGGTGAGGCAGAGGACAACGCGTGTGCTTGTGCATGTGTGTGTGTATGTGCAGAGAGAGCGTGAGTGTGATTACTGTGTTTGTCCACACGACCTAAACACGCTGCAGATCTTGGCAACAGTACTGCTACACTATGTAGGCCTATAAGGCTATAGACGAGTTCCTGTACACCACAACCCCAGACCCCTCTCTCTCTCCTCCACCACAACCCCAGACCCCTCTCTCTCCTCCACCACAACCCCAGACCCCTCTCTCTCTCCTCCACCACAACCCCAGACCCCTCTCTCTCCTCCACCACAACCCCAGACCCCTCTCTCCTCCACCACCACAACCCCAGACCCCTCTCTCTCTCCTCCACCACAACCCCAGATCCCTCTCTCCTCCTCCACCACAACCCCAGACCCCTCTCTCCTCCACCACCACAACCCCAGACCCCTCTCTCCTCCTCCACCACAACCCCAGACCCCTCTCTCCTCCACCACCACAACCCCAGACCCCTCTCTCCTCCACCACAACCCCAGACCCCTCTCTCTCTCCTCCACCACAACCCCAGACCCCTCTCTCCTCCACCACCACAACCCCAGACCCCTCTCTCCTCCTCCACCACAACCCCAGACCCCTCTCTCCTCCACCACCACAACCCCAGACCCCTCTCTCCTCCTCCACCACAACCCCAGACCCCTCTCTCCTCCTCCACCACAACCCCAGACCCCTCTCTCCTCCACCACAACCCCAGACCCCTCTCTCCTCCACCACAACCCCAGACCCCTCTCTCCTCCTCCACCACAACCCCAGACCCCTCTCTCCTCCTCCACCACAACCCCAGACCCCTCTCTCTCCTCCACCACAACCCCAGACCCCTCTCTCTCTCCTCCACCACAACCCCAGACCCCTCTCTCCTCCTCCACCACAACCCCAGACCCCTCTCTCCTCCTCCACCACAACCCCAGACCCCTCTCTCCTCCACCACCACAACCCCAGACCCCTCTCTCCTCCACCACCACAACCCCAGACCCCTCTCTCCTCCTCCACCACAACCCCAGACCCCTCTCTCCTCCACCACAACCCCAGACCCCTCTCTCCTCCTCCACCACAACCCCAGACCCCTCTCTCCTCCTCCACCACAACCCCAGACCCCTCTCTCCTCCTCCACCACAACCCCAGACCCCTCTCTCCTCCACCACAACCCCAGACCCCTCTCTCCTCCACCACAACCCCAGACCCCTCTCTCCTCCACCACAACCCCAGACCCCTCTCTCCTCCTCCACCACAACCCCAGACCCCTCTCTCCTCCACCACAACCCCAGACCCCTCTCTCCTCCTCCACCACAACCCCAGACCCCTCTCTCCTCCTCCACCACAACCCCAGACCCCTCTCTCCTCCACCACAACCCCAGACCCCTCTCTCCTCCTCCACCACAACCCCAGACCCCTCTCTCCTCCACCACAACCCCAGACCCCTCTCTCCTCCTCCACCACAACCCCAGACCCCTCTCTCCTCCACCACCACAACCCCAGACCCCTCTCTCCTCCTCCACCACAACCCCAGACCCCTCTCTCCTCCTCCACCACAACCCCAGACCCCTCTCTCCTCCTCCACCCCCTCAGAGTTTCTGTCTCCATATTCATTCCTTCCTTCCCTGCAAGGGCCCCTCTTACACAAAAGCCTGGTGCAACAAAGAACGGAGGGCAATGACCCAAACCAGAGAGAGAGAGAGAGAGAGAGAGAGAGAGAGAGAGAGAGAGAGAGAGAGGGTGATTAGCTCACCGTGCTGAGGGGGAGGGGACCGAATCAAGCACAATGTGTTGGGTTTTGATAACCAAAAAGTGCTTTTGAGGGGCAGGAGAAGACTGCATACATCACTGGATATCCCTTCCTGTGTAAAGGAAAGCATGCACAGATGTAGAGACCCACACACACACACACACACACTATTTAGCCCCGCGTTTCACCTCGTTTGAGACGCTTCATCTTCCTGTCACTCCTTTGCCAGACGGCAGCCTGCACCTGTGCCGGCCGACTACTGATCTCTCCGCCCACCCATCTCTGCCTCTTGTCCACACTCCACCCCCCTCTCCACCCACACTCCACCCCCCTCTCCACCCACACTCCACCCCCCTCTCCACCTTCACTCCACCCCCCTCTCCACCCACACTCCACCCCCCTCTCCACCCACACTCCACCCCCCTCTCCACCCACACTCCACCCCCCTCTCCACCTTCACTCCACCCCCCTCTCCACCCTCACTCCACCCCCCTCTCCACCCACACTCCACCCCCCTCTCCACCTTCACTCCACCCCCCTCTCCACCCTCACTCCACCCCCCTCTCCACCCACACTCCACCCCCCTCTCCACCCACACTCCACCCCCCTCTCCACCTTCACTCCACCCCCCTCTCCACCCTCACTCCACCCCCCTCTCCACCCACACTCCACCCCCCTCTCCACCCACACTCCACCCCCCTCTCCACCCTCACTCCACCCCCCTCTCCACCCACACTCCACCCCCCTCTCCACCCACACTCCACCCCCCTCTCCACCCTCACTCCACCCCCCTCTCCACCCACACTCCACCCCCCTCTCCACCCACACTCCACCCCCCTCTCCACCTTCACTCCACCCCCCTCTCCACCCTCACTCCACCCCCCTCTCCACCCACACTCCACCCCCCTCTCCACCCACACTCCACCCCCCTCTCCACCCACACTCCACCCCCCTCTCCACCCACACTCCACCCCCCTCTCCACCCTCACTCCACCCCCCTCTCCACCCACACTCCACCCCCCTCTCCACCCACACTCCACCCCCCTCTCCACCCTCACTCCACCCCCCTCTCCACCCTCACTCCACCCCCCTCTCCACCCACACTCCACCCCCCTCTCCACCCACACTCCACCCCCCTCTCCACCTTCACTCCACCCCCCTCTCCACCCTCACTCCACCCCCCTCTCCACCCACACTCCACCCCCCTCTCCACCCACACTCCACCCCCCTCTCCACCCACACTCCACCCCCCTCTCCACCCACACTCCACCCCCCTCTCCACCCTCACTCCACCCCCCTCTCCACCCACACTCCACCCCCCTCTCCACCCACACTCCACCCCCCTCTCCACCCTCACTCCACCCCCCTCTCCACCTTCACTCCACCCCCCTCTCCACCCTCACTCCACCCCCCTCTCCACCTTCACTCCACCCCCCTCTCCACCCTCACTCCACCCCCCTCTCCACCCACACTCCACCCCCCTCTCCACCCACACTCCACCCCCCTCTCCACCCTCACTCCACCCCCCCTCTCCACCCTCACTCCACCCCCCTCTCCACCCACACTCCACCCCCCTCTCCACCCCTCACTCCACCCCCCTCTCCACCCCTCACTCCACCCCCCTCTCCACCCACACTCCACCCCCCTCTCCACCCACACTCCACCCACACTCCACCCCCCTCTCCACCCACACTCCACCCCCCTCTCCACCCACACTCCACCCCCCTCTCCACCCTCACTCCACCCCCCTCTCCACCCACACTCCACCCCCCTCTCCACCCACACTCCACCCCCCTCTCCACCCTCACTCCACCCACACTCCACCCCCCTCTCCACCCTCACTCCACCCTCACTCCACCCCCCTCTCCACCCTCACTCCACCCACACTCCACCCCCCTCTCCACCCACACTCCACCCCCCTCTCCACCCTCACTCCACCCCCCTCTCCACCCCTCACTCCACCCCCCTCTCCACCCTCTCTCTCCCCTTCCTCTCTTCCCTCGTATAGTTACAGTATGACCAGACCGACTTAGACGTCCTCTGATGTCTGTCGAACACGGATATTCATTTGTGAATACACGTCAGTCTCAACAACACTATCAGGACAGAGTTAGAATGAAGAAGTGTATATTTAAGTGTTTAGTGATTCAGTGACTCCATAATGACTCTATAGACTCATTATTCTACATCCATCGCTTACTGGCCCTGAAATCGCAGCTCCAGATCCAGCTCACTTTGTGCGTTTGAAATCATTTAGGATGACGGAAAGATTCAAATGATGATTTGAAATTAAATTTGACAGCTGATAATGTTGCTACCCTGATGGCTTTACTGAATTGCCAGTCTGTGCCTTATTGATAAACCATTAAGATTCAAGCTTACTTAAGCAAACGAAACCTCGAGCCTCCTTGGTGCGGACACCACTCAAATGAAAGAAGGATCTGGTTTCCATGAACTCAATCCAAGTGCCCTAGATGTGTGATCTAAGCCCAGAATCACAGTGGCCATGTAACATGACAAGCACGGAGACACATGGAGACACACGGAGACACACTGCCCCAGGTAGACGTGTGCGGTTTTGGTCTTTGTCTCACAATTCTGACTTTGCCTTGTGTTTTTATGTCATCAGTGCTGTCTCATTTCTCCCACACTCTTACACACTCATCCACCTCCACCCACCTCCACCCACATGGTGGGTGAAGTAAATGAATCCGAGACACCCCCCCCCCCTTCAATCCATCCTCCCCGTCGCTCCTTCCTCCTTCCGTAGCACGATGTCCTCTCTGTGCGCTCCCCCCGTCTTCCTCCTCCTCCTCCTCCTCCTGACTCAGCTAACAGGCTCCTTGCCTCCTGCCTGCGTCTCTCTGTTCACTCTGGCACACCCACCTTCTGCCACACAGCCATTTCTGGAGTCAAGAGGGTGAAGCGTGAGAAGGTCTCTGAATGTTCGAAGGTCTTCTTCTGGGCCAGGCGTGAGCGTGTACTGTTCTCATGAGCTCTACACGGCCGCCGTTCTTACACGCGTTAACATTTGTAAAGGTGACATCAAGCAGATGTCAGACACAACTGACAGGCCTGTCATGATGACTGATGACAATGTGCACATATGTCTGATGCAGTGAACATCCCAGAAAGCATGTCAATAACACAGTGTTGCTGCCTCTAATAACACAGAGAGCTGCCTCTCTCTCTCTCTCTCTCCCTCACACACACACACACACACACACACACACACACACACACACACCCCCCCCACACACACACACACACACACACATTTCAGAAGTCATCTCATCACACCTCCTATTCCAATCTCAAGCGCACCCAGTCTAGGTGTGAGAGCACTGCTGTCGCTTTTCCACCCTTCCTGCTATAGATGTGCTGCTGCATGTGCAAGGAAGTGTGTCCTGGTGGGGGTCAGAGGACAGGGCAGCAGAATGACTGAGCCCCCCCCCCCCCCCCCCCCCCTTTCTCCTGCCCCAACCATGTACCTCATCTGCCCCCCCACCCCCCCCTTCTGTCCTCATGCAGCTAGAGAAGAAAATTAAGGAACATGAGCTGGATGGCCTTCCAGCAACTCTCCAACACGTGCACGTGTGAGTGTGTGTGTGTGTGTGTGTGTGTGTGTGTGTGTGTGTGTGTGTGCGCGCACATGGAATCCTGCTTCACTGCTTGTGTTTGTATTTCCACGTCCGTTCCACCAGGCTTCTTTTTAAAATAGTACTGGTGAACAAGGCATCTTTCTCCTGCATTCTTTGGCATGCGCTCGACCACCCGTGTTCACGTGTCCACACGCTCGACCACGCGTGTCCACACACTCGACCACGCATTTTCACGTGACCACACACTCGACCATGCGTGTTCACACACTCGACCATGCATGTTCACGTGACCCCACACTCACGTGTGCGTGCACACATGCAATCCACACCGCTCATGATGTGATGGTTAATTTGACAAATGGACAGGCAGAGAGGACACGGGACGTGAACAGAACGTGTCTGCAACATGAGCTCAAATCAACCCATCAGTGCACAGATCGGTTCTGCAGCAGAACACTGGGTACACTGGGTACACTGGGAACACTGGGTACACTGGGAACACTGGGTACACTGACTGAGAACACTGGGCACTGTGTGATGTCCCTGTAGAACCGTCAAACCAACGCAAGAACAAACAAGCCAAGTCCATTTGTGTGTCATCAACAGCGCAGCATTCAGAAGTCCAGACTAACCCAGGGAGCCGAGCCTCTGGGCACTAGGACATGGCCCAGCACCATGCTGAACTGCAGAGCTAAAATAAGGACAGCGGACCTTTACAATGACACCTGAACACACCTGTTGCAGCCCCCTGCACGTTGACGTCTCCATCTCGGCCACGTTGGGAGCGTCGCCGCTGCTCCCCGCACGGCAGAGTCTCACCGCCCGACTGAGCGAGCAGTTGTCCTCAAAAGCCCATACGGCTTCTCGTCCAGAGCGACGTTCATGTTGGCCAACCATTCACTGTGTGGGGGGAGAAAAATCAGTTTCCTCTTTATGAGGTTACATGACTTATTGACACCCCTGCTAACATTTACGACCCACCGTGGGGACCACTGAGCGTCGTTATATACAACAAAGGTGAAACACATTTCTGATACACAATGTAGCCAAAGGTATCTGGACACGTGACCCTCACTTGTAGGATATATCATTCCAAAACACACTTCATTGCAAAGTGATTTTAGGCTCGGGTGCAGCTCCCTGGACACTGTAGGGCTCAGGTTTCCTGCTGAGTGAATCTGCGTGGTCTACTGGTCCACGGCTGAGCTGCTGTCCATTATAACATGCTTTCATTTCACAAATAATAGCAGTTGACCAGGAAAGTTCAAGCAGGGCAAATACATCACAATCTGACTGGCATGTGGTAAAACTGGCATCCCGTGACAGTTAGTGTGAGTTGTTCTACTGTCTGTGTTTGTCTATGGAGAACTCGTGGCTCTGGGCTCAATCTAATAGACCTGTTAGCACACCTGGGTGTGGCTGAAACGAATATTTCACCCAATATTTAGGAAAGGTGTCCATATACCTTTGACTATATAGTGTAATGCAAATTACAGTGAACTTATCCATAATCCATTCAATAATATGTCCCACTATATGTCTGATTTTAGGAAGCTATAAGAGTTCTGTATTTCTGCCTTTGCACAAAGGGGATTTATTCAAGATCCTTTGTCAATGCAAGTGGCGCCATCTAAAGGAAGCTGTAGGTAGGGCATAACGAACCGAGTTCAGAGCAAGTGATGTTGGCTTTAGGGTATGACCAGGTTTGGTTTTCAGTTGCTAGTAAGAGTTAAGGAGAACGTACACATCTTATAATTTAATCATTTACAAATTCCTTTCATCACTTATTTCTTGATGTTGATGCCGGCATGTTCTGTCTGGTGTTGATATTGACTAGGGTTGTCCCGGGATAACATTCTCCAGTGAAAAGCAGGACACTTTTAAAATGACATATTTTCTGGTCTGTATTTCCATTTACCCACTCTGGAGTTGCCAACCAACCGATTGATGTTACACTGATCAAAGGTCAACAGGCAAAGTCAAACAGCAGGTACAGGAGGAAAACAGGCAAATGGTGAGTCTGGTGTAAACAGGAACGTTGAGCTTTGGGTCGCTGAACGACCTTGATTTGGCGAGACGTTCTCCAAATCTGATTTCAGTACAGTTTCAGGTACTCTTATTTTGGGACAGTACAAACAGCATAACGAGTCTCTTGTAAAGGGAAACAGTCAAACTGGATCAGAAAGCTAATCGGCACAAGACCCTGAAGGCAGAAAAATCGCATAAATACTGAACTTCAGATCTTGTGCAAGACCAATGTTATATTCCAATGTTATAGTTTTCATCAGAATTCTTAATATAGCATACATAATATTGGTCACCGAGTCACACATTAGAAATACAGTGACCCTGGAATTTGCACTGTGCATTCATTTCACATGATAGCATAAATAATACTTTTTGTTCTACACAATAAAGCTTTTCATTACGTGAGGTCAATATTAATGACTTGAAATGAAAAGACGAGTACAGAAAGTCTTCGGTGATGTTGTGGCGCCCCCTTGTGGCGGCCGAAAAGAAGCGTTAGGAAAAGGGGGCGGTGACGAGGAGAAGAGAGGAGAAAAAACATGAGGAGAAAAAACATGGCTCAGAAAAAAAACCCCAAACCTTCTTCCTGGAAAATCCTCGAACCCGCCACAACTTCACCACATGACATTTCGGAAAGAAAACGCCACTATACAGTACAATAGCAGGGCCGAATTTAAATAAACGGCCGCAGTTACCTAACAATTAATTATTTATATAAGCACACGATATGCAGAATTCGTTAATCTAATACGAAAACTGCATTGGAGGCTTTAAAATGGTAGTTTTGGGCCATCGGAAGGCTCGGTGAAGGCGGATAAATTGCTGTTACTATGGGCTACTGTAGTAGATTTCAACATCGCGAACTCCCACTCGCTTCCCGCACACCAGTAAAGAGGAACTATGATCTCATCAGTTTCCATATTACTGACAAGAGAGGTCAACTTTTTACATCTCCTCATATCAAAACTGCACGTTAACTCCTACGGCACTCGCTTTCCGTGTATTAAATCTTCTTAATGACGAGACTTGCACCCCATAAGCACATGCAGATGGCGGTTAAAATAAAATGGGAGGGAATTATGCGAGCGGTATTAATCCACGCGATCTCCGTCCAGATCCACTCATTTCGCTGCATATCTGCTGAACGCAGCGTTACATGACATCTTTACAGAAGGTAAAGCCTTTAAAGACTGTAACCTACGGCACATTCCAGCGCTACACTGCTATTAAACTACAGAAAGTCGTTGCCTTACCTGGTAATCCACGAAGGTTTGGACTGGGAGGTGGCTGCTCGCTTCTTCTCATTGTAAAAAAAAAATACTACAAGATCAAAAATGCAACTGCGCAGTTTCTGCCGACACGCAGCACAAACCACGAACACGTTTAAACTCGGAATTGTGCATTTGAATGCGGATCTTCCATAGTCGGTGGTACCAAGGGACACACGCACTTCAATTATGAAAGCGCTGTAGTCGGCGATGAGGATTAACGTGGCTACAAACACTGACAGAGCCACTAAACGCGCTAGTGTTTCCCCCCAAAAAAGGCCCAACATCATTCATAATACTTCTCAACGGATCCACGAACTACAACATCGTGTGTGCAAAAAAAGAAACGCGCACATCAGTTGGTAAAATAATAACCCCGTGGTCGTGGCACCGTGGAGGCGAGCACGTTTCACGCATGCATGTCCACTGAGAAGCGGATCGGACGTGATGGAGCTCCGAGCACCTGGATCACAGCCGCAGAGATGGTCTGGAAATTGCGCAGTTTTAATTCCACATTGCGTCGCCCTCACGCGTCTCTCTCCCCTTGATCTTTGAGCGGAGATCCTCGCTTCCTCCTCCCTGGCCCGCCTCCCTCCTCAAGGGCACTCCGACTTCCCAAAATTTCCAGGATTGCTCCATTCTTTCCCGGGCAGCTGGAAAAACATTCACGGACACGCAATAAATTACCCTCCGCTAAAGTGAAGGTTTTCTCCGCGTCCCGGAACGCAAATGATGGCCGGTTATGAGCGAGATTATGAGCTGATGAACTGTGGTGTCCAGAACTGATACTATGTGTGCTGAATAACGGGATGGTTTGAATGTGCAGCTCAGTGCTCTGGGAGTGTCTGCGACAGCTTTTACAGTTAACCGAATAACCAGATTTCTAACAAGTTAACTGAAAACCAGACAGATAATTGTTAATTAAAGTTGATTAAACGTCTACGAGTACCCTTTATTTACATGCGCTTAAAATGTGCATTATCATCTCCTCATAGAAAGTGCTTATATGGCTCCCGAACCCCCCAAGGCTGATGAAAGGAAAGCGCGTTCATTTGGGTCTGTCTCTCTCACTTCCCCGCTAGACCTCAATGTGGCCTCAATGGATCAGAGGTGGGAACGTTCAACAGCAGTAATGAAGAGTCCCGGGAGACTCTAAAGATGTTGTGCCCTCCCTTTTCCCTTTTGCGTCCATTAAAAAAAATCTGAAGTACTTTGAGCAATTACAATAGCGCCTTGGAGGCCCAATTTAAATTTGAATTCAACATGTTGCTATGAGCACCCCAACAACCAGTTAGTGGTTCACGTTGACTCAGAGCCGCCGCCCACTACACAGACCCTTAAGGTGGCGAGGAAGCCTGGCTCTTTCACACGAGTAGGGCCGTGTGAATGCAGCCTTGAATCGGGCCCCTGCCCGCTCGCCCACACACATGCCCTCACCCACACACTCCCTCGCCCACACACCTTCTCTCACCCACACGACCTCGCCCACACCCTCTCTCACGCGCAAACCCTCTCGCCCACACACCCTCTCTCGCCCACACACCCACACACCCTCTTTCGCCCGCACACCCTCTCTCGCCCACACACCCTCTCTCGCCCGCACACCCTCTCTCACCCGCACACCCTCTCTCGCCCACACACCCTCTCTCACCCCCACACACACCCTCTTTCACCCACACACCCTCTCTCACCCACACATGCCCTCATCCACACACTCCCTCACCTGCACCCTCTCTCACCCACAAACCCCCTCTCTTCCATACACTCTCACTTCCTTCACTTCCTCTTGGAAGAGGTTTCTGAAAAACCTTCAAGAACAAAAATATTTGTTCTTAAAACATAGTTGTTACCCATGTATTAAAATGTACAAAATAAATTTCTTAAATAAATTAAACAGTTCTGTGAACCTTCTGTGATTGAGTTTAATTTTCAAAAACAAAATGTAACACATACATTCATTCACATACAGTCATGCCTGAAAGTATTCATTCAAATTTTGACTTAAATTTACTTTTATTTAACCAGAAATTATATTTTTGACTGGAAACGACACAGGCATCTCCCAGGGGATAATACGATGATGTACAAGAGGCATCATTGTGGGAAAAAATATTTCTCAGCTTTTATTCACATTTGAACAAAAAATTATTCATACCCTTCTCAATAATTAATAGAAAAGCCTTTATTGGCCATTACAGCAAACGCTTCCTGTAATTGCTGACCAGCTTTTTGCACGTCTCCACTGGTATTTTTGTCCATTCATCTTTAGTGTTGAGCTCCAACTCTTTGAGGTTGGAGGGTCTCCTTGCAATCACCCTGATCTTTAGCTCCCTCCACAGATTCTCAATTGGATTCAAGTCAGGACTCTGGCTGGGCCAATGCAAAACATTAATGTTTTTGTCTGCTAACCATTTCTTCACCACTTTGGCTGTGTGTTTTGGGTCGTTGTCGTGCTGAAATGTCCACTGGTTCCCAAGGCCAAGTTTCTCTGCAGACTGCCTGATGTTGTTGTTGAGAATCTTGATGTATTGCTATTTTTTCATGGTGCCATTTACTGTGATCAAGTTTCCTGGTCCATTGGCTGAAAAACACCCCCAAAACATTTCAAATTTTTTATGTATTTAATAATTTATTTTAAATTGTTGGTGATTTATTCTAATCCTTTTTAGTTTTATATAAATTCTTGTTGCTTATTCCCTTGTAAAGTGTCCTTGTGTGTCTTGAAAGGCGCTTATAAATAAAATTCTATTATTATTATTAATATTATTATTATTATTATTATTATTATTATTATTAGGTTCCCACCACCATGTTTGACAGTGGGGATGGTGTTCTTAGGGTTGAAGGCTTCTCTGTTTTTACGCCAAATGGTGGACACATCATTGTGGCCAAACAATTAAACTTTTGTTTCATCTGACCATAAAATCTGACTGGGCAGTCATGGCCTGGCGGTTAGGGAACTGGTCTTGTGACCGGAGGGTCGCAGGTTCGATTCCCAGACCTGAGGCCATGTCTGAGGTGCCCCTGAGCAAGGCCCTAACCCTCAATTGCTCACTTGTATAAAAATGAGATAAAAATGTAAGTCGCTCTGGATAAGGGTGTCAAATGCCATAAATGTAAATGTAAAACAGAACACCAGAAGTCTTCTTCTTTGTCCAGATGAGCATTTGCAAAGGTCAAGTGGGCTTTTGTGTGCCTTTTCTGGAGAAGTGGTGTCCTCCTTGGTCTGCGTCCGTGGAACCCAGCAGTGTGCAGTGTCCGTTGGACTGTCTGCCTTGAGATGTTGCCACCAGCAGAGCCCAGATTCACCAGGATGGCCTTGGTGGAGATCCTTGGATTTTTCTTCACCTCTCTCACTATTCTCCTGGCCAGGTGTCACTTTTGACCACATCTTCTGAGATTTTCCACAGTGCGGAACATCTTGTATTTTTTATTAATACTCGGCACTGTAGCCACTGGAACTTGAAAACATTTTGATATGGCTTTGTAGCCCTTTCCTGACTTGTGAGCGGCCACAATGCACAGCCGCAGGTCCTTAGTGAGCTCCTTTGTCTTAGCCATGACTGTCCACAAACCAACTGCAGAGAGCTGCTGTTTTTCTCCTGTTGAGTTGATTAAAACAGCTGTTCCCAATTAATCAGGATAATTAGGATGCTTTAAAACAGCTTGGACTATTTGGAATGGTATAGAACTTTAGATTTCCCCCATATACTGTGACAGTTTTCAAAGGGTATAAATAATTTTGGACATGCCACTTTTTGTTCAAATGTGAATAAAAGCTGAGAAATATTTTTTCCCACAATGATGCCTCTTGTACATCATCGTATTATCTCCTGGGAGATGCCTGTGTCATTCCCAGTCAAAAATATAATTTCTGGTTAAATAAAAGTAAATTTAAGTCAAGATTTGCCAGGGGTATGATTTTGATACCGTGTTTCACCAACGAGACTCAAAGCAGTGTCACTTCATGCCGCGAGTTTCCCGTTTTCCACTACGCCGGAAAAAAGTATTTTAAAACTATTAGCGGCTCGCTAGGCTTGTAAACAAACCGCGCACCACGAAGATGTAGCAGTGTGTCGCCCTCAGAGCTGATGAGGTAACCGGGCCACGGCACAGACTGTGCCCTAAGGGCGTACTCACACTAGGCACGGTTTGCTGGTTCCGTGCTGGGGCCCGGTTATCCCCCCCTCCCCACTCCCCCTCCGGCCTGCACTCACACTGGCTTCATCAACCCGGCCCGAGCACGCTTACGTCACCACAACGTGACTTTATTTGGAAAAAAAGCGCGCTCGCACAACACTATGGAGTTCACGATTCTCTTTTTATTAACACAACGATTGTCTGCTAATCGCTTTGCCGCTATGACTGTTTAACGTGAGCGTCGCATCCCTAACGTCATGTTTGAGTTCCAGCGAAATGAACCAATCAGACGAGGCACCAAGCGGGCCCGGGCACGGATAGCGCTCACACTAGAAGCGAACCGTGCCCGAGTCCACATGAATCGTGCCCTAGCCCACCTCTTCAAGTGGGCCTGAGCACGGTTAACTGATCCGGGCCCGGGCACGGTTGGAGCGCTCACACTAGCCAAACGAACCGTGCTTCGGCAGGCAACCGTGCCCGGGCCCGGATCACAGAGCCTAGTGTGAGTAGGTGAGAGTGTGGACCGGCTGGGGAGCCGCAGTTTGGCCACTCCTGCCTTAGGGCGTACTCACACTAGGCACGGTTTGCTGGTTCCGTGCTGGGGCCCGGTTATCCCCCCTCCCCACTCCCCCTCTGGCCTGCACTCACACTGGCTTCAGCAACCCGGCCCGAGCACGCTTACGTCATCACAACGCCGCTTTATTTGGAAAAAAAACGCGCTCGCACAACACTATGGAGTTCACAATTCTCTTTTTATTGTATTTTTGGAGTCGTTTTGGGAGTGCAGAAACACGGTGCAAGCACAGATTTATCGATAATTTAACACAACGATTGTCTGCTAATCGCTTTGCCGCTATGACTGTTTAACGTGAGTATCGCATCACTGACGTCATGTTTGAGTTCCAGCGAAATGAACCAATTACGCGAGGCACCAAGCGGGCCCGGGCACGGATAGCACTCACACTAGAAGCGAACCGTGCCCGAGTCCACATGAATCGTGCCCTGGCCCACCTCTTCAAGCGGGCCCGAGCACGGTTAACTGATCCGGGCCCGGGCACGGTTGGAGCGCTCACACTAGCCAAACGAACCGTGCTTCGGCAGGCAACCGTGCCCGGGCCCGGATCACAGAGCCTAGTGTGAGTACGCCCTTAGAGAGTGTGACATGTTCAGCACTTTTGCATATAATGACCTAGGCGATGACCTAAAGACTAAATGTTTTGGAGGGTAAGACAATTCAACAGACAATCCGTACAACACATTTTGATAAACACGACATAAGCAATTGATAATGTAAAAAACAGAATTGTCCATGTCCATTTGCAAGATGTACAAAAGCATTTGCAAAATGTGAAACACAATGAGACATGCAATTATGATGTGCACAAGTGACAAGGAGATGTGGAGATTGAATGAACAATTTTGAGAATTTCAATTCTGATCTGAGAAATGAACCAAATCGACTGAGAAAAACTGAAAGGCTACATAGCTTAGCTAGCTAGTTAATCGCTTGTTAACTTCAAGGATGTTATGTTTCTCTTGCAAATCGTATCACTTATTCGAGTTATCTCCTGCGCCGCTACCTGGCCTATCTCAAGTTTTCCTCCATCTGTTTCTCTTCCTATCTGTTATTCATTTATTTTGGGAAGGTTTTGTTGTGGCTTTTTTTTTGCCTGTAGCCAGATACTTTCCCTGGCGTTCTTGCTTTCGTTTTTATGCGACGAGTTTTCTCCACGTCCTTTGAGTTGCCATTGTTATTTTTCTCCCCTCTCGCTACGGGTGAGTTTAGCTTTTTATGCCTTGAGTTTTCCCGCATCGTTTTGTGTTTTTGTCAATGCGTGAGAGTTTGCAACCCTGAGACAGCTATTTGTTGTGAAACAAAGTAGTTACAATTTCAAGCATTTTCAAGTACTTTAGCCTAAATTCCAGTACTTTTCAAACCTGAAACACAGGTAAATGTTCTTTCCCCTGTTTTTGAGGGGTGTTTCTTTATACTACCAGATATAGTTTCGGACAACACTGCAAAGAATGTGACGCGGAAAGTATAAACGCCTCCACTGTTTGCGCGAGGTGAGCGGAGTTGTGTGCTACGGTCACTCGCGAAAGTATAAACATAGTTTCGTCAACAGTCAGAGCAGATATCAACGTTCAGCTATCCCCCTCCTCAAAAATGGCTAAACATAAGGTGGACACTGAGAACAGGGGGTTTCAAGCCAGGTGGGAGGCAGAGTACATGTTCACGGAGGTAAAAGGTAAACCTGTAGACACACAGCCCCCCTCCGTGGGTCTTACTGGACAGCTCTGCGTTGCGGTCGGCACGAAAAGAGTTCAGGCCGTCCATCTGAATGGCGGAGTCCGAAATGGAGCTCGGTAGCCACGTCTCCGTGAAAACGAACACGCAGCAGTCTCTGAACTCGCACTGGGTTGTCCGCTGAATCCGTAGGTAGTCCTGTTTGTTTTCCAGGGAGCAGACGTTCGCGAGGAGAATAGATGGCACGGCAGGACGGCTGGAGTTAGCCATTAGCCTAACGCGGACTCCGGCTCTCTTTCCGTGCTTCCGGCTCCTCGTGCACCGCTTGCGAGGAGCCCTTCTCCATACAGCAGGCCTCGGAAACACCGTGGACCTTAGCAGGCCTGATGCTAACAGCTCCACTCGCAGATCAACCGATCAAAGTTTCCAGGTTTAGTAGGGTCTGTCGGTCGTAGGAGTGGGTACTGGTCGTTTCTTGTAGCGAACTAACATATGGTAGAGAGTTCGGTTCGGGTTTATGGCAACGAATAAATGAAAAAGCACCGTGTTCTGTTTCCAGAGTGGCCGCTGTGACTGCTCGCACCGCCATCTTGGTAATTTTAATAAACATTGAACCAGTCCGGCCCTCGGCTTGTAGTAAATTTGGTTTTTTGGCCCTCGGTGTATTTGACTGACATCCCTGAGTTAGATGAAACATTCACACACAGAGTTAGGAACTGTATTGATGCTGTGGCACCAAAGGTAACTAAAATTATCTCTGGTAAAATTAAGATGCCCTGGAGAAACACTCCATCTATTATAAAATTTAGGCAAGATTGTAGGCAAGCTGAGAGTCGTTGGCAAAGGTCAAAATTGCAAGTACATTTTGATATTTATAAAACAATACTGCAGAATTACAACAGTGAAATGAAATTAGCAAGGAAAAACTACTTCTCTACCTTAATCAATTCATCCAATACTAACTCAGCTGCCTTGTTCAGAAGTATAGATCAGCTAGTAAACCCCACCTCCTGTGTCTTCCCTGAAACAGTTTCAGTGAATAAATGTGAGGAGTTTGCTATATTTTTTAGCGACAAGATTACTAATATAAGGCAGAACATAGCAACAAGCACTAATAGACCATCAACCCTTATCAGTTACTCAGCCTAACTTTAATATGTCTTATTTCCAAGAGGTTGACATGGTAACACTACTTGATGTGATTTCATCACATCCTCTACATGTGAACTGGACCCTTTACCAACATGCTTTTTCAAGCAGATTCTGAACTCATTAATTAATGAAGTTCTAAAGATTGTTAATCAGTCTCTGCAACTGGGAGAATTCCCTAATATTCTTAAAACTGCCATGGTTAAACCACTATTAAAGAACAGAAATCTTGATCCCACAGTTCTCAATAACCATCAATCTAAATCTAACCTTTCCTTTCTTAGCAAAATCATTGAAAAAGTTGTCAATCCAGCTGAATGATTATGTCAAAGTAAATTAGATAAATTACACTTTTCAGTTTGGTTTCAGAGTTCTCCACAGCACTGAAACAGCACCAGTTAAGGTAGTAAATGATCTGAGATTGAACAAGGATGCAGGCAAACTCTCAGTCCTTTTTCTGCTAGATTTAAGTGCCGCTATTGACACCGTTGATCATGAAATACTTCTTGGTCGACTACAGAGCTGGGTAGGCCTTAGTGGCTTAGTCTTAGACTGGTTTAGATCGTATCTAACTGGGTGTGATTACTATGTTGCATTAGGTACCTCTTCCTCCACACGTCAAAAAATAAATAACTTGTGGCGTCCCCCAAGGATCAATTCTTGGGCCGTTACTGTTCAACCTATATATGCTTCCGTTACCACATATCATTAACAAACATGGTATTAGTTATTATCAATATGCAGATGACACTCAACTTTACATTTCTCTAGATCCTAAAGCCCTAAAATCAATTTGCTCACTGTTTGACTGCATAGGTGATATACAGACATGGATGTCTGAAAATTTTCTGCAATTAAATAAATAGAAGACAGAGGTTCTTGTTCTTGGTAGTGATTCACAAAGGAATGATGTCCAGATTTATTTAAATCAAATGAATCTGAACGCCAAACTATGTGTTAAGAACCTGGGTGTCACCTTTGATAATGAGGTCAGCTTCAAATCACACATCATGACTACATGCAAGACAGCTTATTTTCACCTTCGAAACATTGCTAAGGTCCGAGATATGCTCTCTCCTGCTGACAGTGAACAACTTGTCCATGCATTTATCACATCAAGGTTAGATTATTGTAACGCTGTTCTATCTGCTCTTCCAAAGAGCTCTATTTCTCACCTACAGCGAGTTCAGAACGCTGCTGCAAGGGTTCTGACCCACAGGAGAAAGAGAGATCATATTACACCTGCACTCCATTCATTGCACCGGTTACCTGTCAGCTTTAGAATAGATTTTAAGGTTCTAGTGATGGTTTTTAAATGTCTTCATGGTCTTGCTCCTCTTTACGTCAGTGAAATGATGATTAGATATGTTCCAGTCAGATCTCTCAGGTCTTCAAACAGTAATCTACTGGTTATTCCTAAAAGCCGATTAAAGATTGGCGAGGGTGCTTTTAGCCACTATAGCCCAAAGCTCTGGAACTCTCTTCCTGAAGAGCTCAGAGGCATTTCATCCCTGCATAGCTTCAAGAGTCTCAAAACTTTCCTGTTTAGATCTGCTTTTAGTTAAGTACTTTACTTTTAAACTTTTATTATTATTATTATTATCTACCAGGAAATTCTAGAGCTCTTAATGCTTCCCTCTGCTAACAAGCTTTTTGGAGATGAAAATGTAATTTTCCAGCAGGAATTGGCACCTGTCCACACTGCCAAAAAATACCTGGTTTAATAGCCACAGTATCAGTAAGCTTGACTGGCCAGCAAACTCACCTGACCTAAACCCCATAGAGAATCTATGGGATATTGTCAAGAGGAAGATGAGAGACACCAGACCCAACAATGCAGACGAGCTGAAGGCTGCGATCAAAGCAACCTGGGTAGATTTGGAAGATCTTGAGTTGGACTCAAGCAGCATGTGAAAAGAAAACTTAACATGACCAATGAGAATATTACACACGTCACATCGATACTGATTAATATGGAAATTTTATTACAAACACATGTTGCATTCAATGTCACTTTGATTACCTTCATCTTACAATGCTTGTTGTATCCTCTGCTGTTCCATTCGAGTTGTGCTCAAATTGTATGGGTGGAAAAATGAAAGAGACCAAGTCAGCCAAAACTCATGAAGAGTAAAACATATAAAATGTCATTTCATTTATTATGATTCAGTAATGAAAATATTGGTGTCCTGTATCAAACTGTCTTCAATGTCTATACCTTTTAGTTATCAGGAGCATTCTGCTGTCCATTTGGAAGATCTTGAGGTGGACTCAAGCAGCATGTGAATAGAAAAGTCAACATGACCAATGACAATATTACACACTAGTGTCACATCGATTACTGATTAATATGGAAATTTTATTATGTACACACGTTGTATTCAATGTGTCTTTGCTTACCTTCATCTTACAATGCTTGTTGTATCCTCTGCTGTTCCATTCGAGTTGTGCTCAAATAGTATGGGTGGAAAAATAAGAAAAACCAAATCAACCAAGACTCATACTGAGTGACAAATGTAAAACGTCATCCCATTCATTATGATTCAGTAATGAAAATATTGGTGTCCTGTATCAAACTGTCTTCAATGTCTATACCTTTTAGTTATCAGGAGCATTCTGCTGTCCATTTGGAACATCTTGAGGTGGACTCAAGCAGCATGTGAATAGAAAAGTCAACATGACCAATGACAATATTACACACTAGTGTCACATCGATTACTGATTAATATGGAAATTTTATTATGTACACACGTTGTATTCAATGTGTCTTTGCTTACCTTCATCTTACAATGCTTGTTGTATCCTCTGCTGTTCCATTCGAGTTGTGCTCAAATAGTATGGGTGGAAAAATAAGAAAAACCAAATCAACCAAGACTCATACTGAGTCTTCAATGTCTTCAATGTCTATACCTTTTAGTTATCAGGAGCATTCTGCTGTCCATTTGGAAGATCTTATGGTGAGATCTCTTAAGACTCAACATGACCAATCAGAGTTTAAAACACTAGTGTCACATCAATTACCGATTAATATGGAAATGTTCTTATGTACACACGTTGTATTCAATATGTCTTGGCTTACCTTCATCTTACAATGCATGTTGTATCCTCTGCTGTTCCATTCGAGTTGTGCTCAAATAGTAAGGGTGTAAAAATAAGAAAAACAAATTCAACCGAGACTCATACTGAGTGAAAAATGTAAAACGTCATTATTGAAGGCCTTATTGATGGTGGGCCAGAGAAATAACAAATGCATCATGAAGAACAGGTCGCTCCCTAAGAGAGGAACCTGATTTTAGCCTGATCCAACATCATTTAATATCTCAAATCTAACTGGAAACATAGCATATTGAGTAGTTACCAAAACAAAATGATAAATAACCATTTTTAAAAAGCACATACCATAGGCTACTCTAATTCTAACTACTTGACGATCAACGAGACAAGGCGGAACTGTGCTGGTTCGATTCAAACGACTCGAACAGGCCATCGATATCGTTTTGTGGCTGGTGTGCGGTCGGTTTCTACATGTCTGCTTATCATTCAAGAATTCTAAAGCGCAACGTCATAATAACCACAATGTAACAATTGCATATGTTGTTATGATAATGGCTGTTTGAACATTCTAGGCACCTTCACCAGAGACCAGTCGATCAGAATCACACAGGTGTGATGTACCTCGAGTATATAAAAATCCAAATCCAAATATTCCCTCTGTTGATGTTTTTGTTAATATCTCTACACATATGTCAAAGTCAAGGCCCGCGGGGCAAATCCGTCCAGCGAATGGATTATCTATGGCCCCCTGGATGATATTTAATTACTATTAGAACCGGCCCTATGGCGTCAAATCCAATTCAAAAATCGCGTGCGCGGAAAATCATTTTACACGAGGAAAAGTGCGTATTCGCGCGCGGAGAGAGCTTCCTCGCGCGAGCAAACATACTCTCGCGCGAGCAAAACGACTATTGCGCCGCATTTTTTCTTCCGGAAGCTCTCGTCACAGGGTAAAGTTACTTCCGTTACACATTAAACAATGGCAGAGTCCAATAACAAGAGCTTTTTTGTATGTGTACTCCCAGCCGAGAGTTTGCTCTTTCAAATGCGGACAGCAACTGTTCCACTGAAACCGGCTCTGAAACTAGCTCTGCTCGGTAGCATCTAACTCTGACCATCACTTTGCTGTCGACTATATTGGACACTGAATAAACAACAACACTTAATAACTTGGTGTGTGTCATGAACTTTATTGATACTAATGTAAACCAAACAATCAATAGCTGACATTCACTTGGCTTGCTAAAGCTGGGCGTACACTGTACGATATTTTAGATTGTGTACTCAGCTCCAGCTCAAACTGTACGACTACATCGCAGGGAGAGTCGGCTCTCCTGTTTTCCTGGATTTTTTTAGGAGAGGATCTAAGCGAACGTCAGTAAGATTTAATACACCAGCAAAGGTAGCCAAACAATGGAACCCATTTAATTTCACAGTTTTTCTTCTTCACAAAACCTGTGACTAAACCCCAGCACCAGTTCAGGACTTGCAACATATGCAAGCTGGTCTGGGGAAAAGAACGCTTTGTATGCCCAAAGACATGACATATTTAGAGGTGATCTTTCTTTAATTATCTGACATGTCTTCGTCACAAAAATTGTCATAAAATGAACTGTTTATGCTCATAATCTATATCTTAGGTCTCCAGCTTGTTTAAAAGTACATATCCAGAGATTAAAACAAGCACTGAAGGATGGCTTCTGTACAAAGCAGCTGGTTTTAGCTACACGATTCGCGTAGGTCACCCTGTTCAACTTAAAAACGGCGAATTTCACTGAAAGGTGAAAGGTATCATGCCTGAAAACTCTTATGTTTGATGTTCACACATTAGGTAATTCGTTGACTATGAGTTCTAGAATTTATACCATAAACTCTGAACTAGCTCGTCCTTAACATTCCAGTCCAGGGCTAAGGACATTTTTGTGGTTAGTCGTAATTAGTCCACTTCAAACCCCTTAAGTTGGGGTTAGTCCACTTCAAATAATGTTTAAAATCCTTAGCCCTGGACTACAATGTCATTCAAGTGCAAGTATTCTTGAGACCCCAAAATATGGTGTCTGATAATTTCTGGATGTATTTATTCTCACTTAAAATAATGCAAATTATAATTTTTACAGTAAGGAGGATGTACTGCAATGGCTGGCTACTCAGGTTGACACGTGCAAAGAGTTCTGCATCTGTGTCTAGAATAAATCTCATGTAACGTGGACTAACACTGTGGCAGCGGCAGAAACACAGCTCACTGGTCAACCCCTTAAAAGTTACATTCATAGGAGAACCTGGTGTTGACACTGGTGCTTTGCGGAAAGATTTTCTAACAGGTCAGGATCATTACATTTTTCAAAGCTCACAGATTAAACTTAAAATTACTGAAAAATATTATTTCAGCCCCTGCCTCTTTTGAGTGTTGAAGGTGTTTCTTGCTACTGGAAATGATTTCTGGCATAAAGACTCTGCTGTTTGAGAGAGAAGATGGCAAGGGAAAAATGCCGAAATACTCTTTAAATGACCTTGACAGTGGCCTGTTTCGGTGCATTTCTTATATTAATTTTTATTTATTTATTTTAGCTGCATAATTTTACATACACAAGTGCAAGTAAGATGCATTGTTTTTACTCAAACCTTTACTTGCTGTCATTCCAGAGTTGCTGGAGAATTATTTGCTGCAAGTCTTGCGCAGGGTGGCCCAGCACCAAAGTTTTTACAAGAATGGTGCTACAATATCCTTTTGACTGGAAACCTAGATAACATTACCAAAGACGACATAAATGACCTGGAGTTTTCATCCTTAATCAAGATGGTATGTTACCCAAAGCAACATTCCCAAAATGATGGTCTCAGGGATATTATGGATTAATTGCATACCCTGGCTGTTGGTGTGATCACTTAAATGCAATAATTTGTATTCATAACATTTTTGTACTTGAGCACAGTGTCATGACATTTTAATATGATGGAAAGTAACTTTTATCTTAATTTTCTCCAGGTTGAAGAAACAACAGACTTGTCATCTTGCACAGAACAAATTCTCAACTGTGGCTACACAGGACCTATTGATGCGGACAAGACAGAAAATAACAAGGTTTGTATTGTAATATACAATGTACAAAGTAATATTACAATGTAATATAACCTGTGTCAGTTCTCAGTTATTTTTATAGTGTGAGTCTTCCAGGGGAATACTGGTGATCTTATGGCCTCTGCTGTAGTGTTACAATCAAAACAAAATGTCGGCTTTGCAAACAAGATATTGTGAAATGTATTTGATTGGTTAATCATGTTTGAGCCGTGATTCATGTCAGTCCACTTGGTGCAAAAGCGCTCCAAGGTGTGATCACTCCTTTTTAGATGCAGACTAACAAGCAGATTTAATTTGATGCAGGTGTTAGTTTTGGGAATGAAAATTTGCAGAACGATTCCATATTTTTTTCCTCAGAATTGAGTGATTCCATATTTTTATTCCCTCTGCTTGGTCTAAAAAAAGTAACTTTTAAACAACTAAATGAACATCCTCCGAGGCCAGTGATTCTATAATTTTTGCCAGGGGTTGTAGCTGGTTTAAAAATCTTAGTGCTATAAATAAAGCGTCAGTGAGAGTATCGGTGTTTTACTTTTTATAACTAGATAAACATTTATTATATTTTTGATTTCCATGTGGTTAGAATTAACACATTTCCCAATAATAATTGTATGCTCACATTGTGTTTTGTTTTATGCTTTACAGCATCCAACATTAGAGGTGTGCCCAAAAATCTATCTAATCTAGTTGGCTGCGTATGCAAGGATCCGTGTCTCGTCCTTCCCACTGCACCCCAGCGTTACAGAACGACAAGCCGCTTCGAGACACCAGGACAATGCCCGGCTATAAATCCAAGCCGAAGAAGGGCAAGAAAAAACCCTGCAAGCGACATTAACACTCTTCGCACTCGTCTTCACGGGGGAGCTCGCCCATACGGGTTGGCGTCCTCGAGTGGTATGAGACGGATATGCCACCAGAGGGCGCCCGTGGAGCGGAGGAGCACCAGCCCCCACAAGACAGGACCAAGCCGACGCTGACGCAGCTGGAAGGGGATCCGGTGTGTGTGTCCCTGCTGCATCAGGCTCGGGAGCACCGTAACCCAGAGGCGGCGGAGGGTCTCCGCCAGGAGACGTTACGGATATGGGGGGTATATCACCCTTCGTCCTCCAGGGAGCCCTCACCCCTGCAGGTCGACGCCGTTGAGCCCTGCGGGTTGGTGAGGGACCCCGAGAGCGAGCTGGAGGAGGGGGACTCCCCAGACGAGGAGACGGAGCAGGACTACGGTGGAGGGGATCACCATCCGTCGTTGGACGACGCCTCCACCGTGGACTACAGTGGGGAGGACTACCATCCATCGTTGGACAACGCTTCCACCGTGGACTACGGTGGGGAGGACTACCCTCCATCGGTAGACGATGCCTCCACCGTGGACTACGGTGGGGAGGACTACCCCCCGTCGTTAGATGCCGCCTCCACCGTGGGCTACGGTGGAGAGGACTACCCTCCGTCTGAGGGCTCCGGTAGCAGAGAGAACGAGGAGAGCCCTCCCCTCTCGGAACTTTCGGTCGAGACCACGAAGGGGAGGTTGACCCCCTCTTCCGACCGCTCCAGTGACAGCGACATGGACTGTGCCCGGGGTGGCAGCCCGGAGCGACCCATGGACTGGAGCCAAGGAGAAGAGGTGGAAGACATGGAGACCGAGGGGGACCGTCCGCACAGCCCATCCGACACGTTCTTCAGCCGCGCAGCACCCGGCACGTCAGCCGGCCGCGCAGCACCCGGCACGTCAGCCGGCCACGCAGCACCCGGCTCGTCAGCCGGCCGCGCTGCACCCGGCACGTCAGCCGGCCGCGCTGCACCCAGCGGAGGGGCTGCAGCTACGGCTGGAGGTGGAAAGGTGCCCGCAGCTCCCGATCTCTCGCTCCTCTTGGCTCTCGTCTTGGCGCGTAGCTGGGCGCCTGTTCCATGTTTGTGTGTGCCTGTGTTCGTGAGTCTTCCCGTTTGTGTGCCTAACCCTTTGTTCCCTTTCGTGCCTCTATGTGTTAGTGTGCCCGTCTGTGTGTTCGTGAACGTCCCGTTTGGTGTGTCTAATGTGTTTTCCCCCGTCTTCCCAGGGAGGGTGTTTTAGGGGGTTCGTGGCGGTCCTGCCGTCGGGGGTGACGGCTCTCGGAGGCTCGTAGACCCAGCGGCTCCGGACCTGCCCGTCGGGTGTAGGTTCGGGGCATTCCAGCTGCGCCGGACGCTCCGGGAGTAGCGAGCCCCTGGTGGCGGGTTCTGTCACGGAACAGCTCCGGACCCCTCCCTGTGGGCGTGTGTCTACGTCGTCTGCGTCTTGCGTCTGTGGATCCTTGTGGGTGTGGTTGTGTCTGCGTGTGTTCATTCGTCCCACCTGTGGCCCATCTCGTAATCACTCGGGGCTCATGTAGTTTGTCTATTTAATTAATGTGCGTTCGCGCAGTGTCGTGTGCTTGTCGTAGTCTTTAGTGTGCACGTTGCGTGTGTGTGTGAGTTTCTGTGTTTTCTGTGCGCGTATTGCGCAACTCAACTTAAATAAAGCAGTGACGTTGGCTGCGTATGCAAGGATCCGTGTCTCGTCCTTCCCACTGCACCCCAGCGTTACAATCGATTCTCATTTACTACGATTCAGAATCGATTTTAAATGTCCCAAAATCGATTCTAAGTCATGGTGAAGTCTCGCGTTATGTAAATACAAAATTACGCGAGACTTTACGCAGCAGATTCTGTGACACACTCATACGTGAAAAAATTTCAAAACAAATGTAGGAAAGAGATATTCAACCTGTCCCATCTTCATTTAAGGCAAAAATATGGGTTCATTTTGGTTTTTACCAAATGCCAGGGAAGACCGAACTTGACACAATGTAGCTTGTGTGCAAGGCTTGTGTAACGCGGTGAACACGGGAACGTACACACAGCGTGAAATAATAGAGAAGGGTGGACCCAAGTGCCGGCTCGCAAGAGCAAGACGTTTGATACTTGTTAAATGTATTAGCGAGAAGGAAACGCGCACAGCGACCCAGAACGAACAAACAAAACAACGCCGAAGACTCAAAAGAATAGATACAAAAACCGTGAGGGCACGGAGTAAATAGAAAATACAACGCGTGGAAAATAACACTCAACCGCAGAGAGACGAGAGAAAGAAGCAAAATAACAACAGTAACTAAAAAACAGCGTGGATAAATGTAACGCGAAAACGAAACCAAGGACGCCAGCAGAAGTAACTGGCAAAAAACGCCACAGCAAAATAAAACCCTTCCCAAAAATTAAGGCAAAACGGATAGGAAGAAATACAGGATTGGGAAAACTTGAGATGAGTCAGGAAGCGACGCAGGAGATAGATACTCGAATAAGTAAAGAGAGCATAACAGAGAGAGGTGGCGAGACACCATTAAACGAGAAGCAACCACAGAGAAAGCAGAGACTTGGCTGCAGGGCCGGCGCCAGGACATATACAGTGGGGGGTGGGGGGGGGGGGGCGTCTGAGTAGAGTTTTCCTCACATCAGCTGAGGACAGGCACAGTACCTGGTCGTTTGGAGGAGGTGTGGTCTTCCTTGCCGTTGTGTGGTTTTGTGCTTCAAACCTTGCATAGAAGGTGTTCAGCGCATCTAGAAGGGAGGCATCACTGCTACAGGAAGGTGGAGGTGGCTTGTAGTTCGTGATGGTCGATAGTTAGCGAACTAACATGGTAGAGAGTTCGGTTGGGTTAATGGCAACGAACAAACGAAAAAGCACCGTGTTCTGTTTCCGGAGTGTCCGCTGCGACTGCTCGCACCACCATCTTGGAAAGAAGCACCACCACTCCCACCAGCACCACCACTCCAGAGAGAGAAAAAAGCCTCAGTGATGTGTTGTCACTGTGGAATAGTCATAAATAGACGGAATCTACGACTGCACATCCAAAGACAACATGCTCCAATAAAAACTGAGATTACAGCCCAGAACCACCTCAGTGCTCATTGTGTTGATTACAAAAATGGTGTGTTTGCAGTGGCAAAGTCTATTACAGCACCCAGCACACCAATACATGTCATTAAAAGGACATGGGGCCCTGACCAAAAAATTTAATGTGAGTTGGACATTTGCAGAGAGATCAAATCTTTGTCCACGTCTATCTCTCACGTACTGTCCACCATCCAAATTTGATACTTTATCACTCACAGAAGATGTTTTAGAGGATATGGTGCAAGACAAGTGGTTTGGGGAGGATAAAAACAAAAATGTTTGGCACGTCAGCAAGAGACAGATCATGCAGGAGCCCCGTTGTCATGTTTGATGACCGTGTGTGGACCTCTCTACAAAAAATACATTTCTGTGTATGAAGGAAAAATTTCCTGTTATAGCAGACTTGGTAGAGTCCTGGTTACGTACGATTCTAAAAACATTTCATGGCATTGCCAATGTGCTAGACTGATTAATGTAAATGTGCCATATTTTTGTCAATTGTGATTTTTACACTCCAATCGAAATTTGTCCTCTGCTTTTAACCCATCTGTGCAGTCAGAACACACACACACACACACTAGTGATTACTAGGGGGCTGTGGATCACACGTGCCCAGAGCGGTGGGCAGCCCTAGCCCGGCGCCCGGGGAGCAGTTGGGGTTAGGTGCCTTGCTCAAGGGCACATCAGTCATGGCCTTAGGTCTGGGAATCGAACCCACGACCCTCCGGTCACAAGACCAGTTCCCTAACCGCCAGGCCATGACTGCCATGCGGTTATGACCAGAGGTGGAAAGAGTACTGAAAAATTGTAATTGAGTAAAAGTATCATTACCTAAAATCTACTCAGAGTAAAAGTAAAATTACCCATCTCAAAATTTACTCGAGTAAAAGTACAAAATTACTTCATTTAAAATGTAATTTGAGTAAAAGTTACTTAGTTACTTTCAGTTATTTAATGCATGGATGAATCATGAACCAAATTCAGCACAAGTTGTTTTAATCAATTTCAAAGTGTATTTAAGTGCACATCCACACTTGCAAAAGATCAGCTGGGCTCAGGAACATACTTCCTCACAGCACAAGGACAGTCACAACCTGTACCATAAAGTGCAAACAATTTTCAGTCCTATTGTCCAACGGACAACACTATGATAAGAATAAAGAAATTTAAATGACAAATTATTCAAAAAACAAAATGCACACAAAATTAAGTGCCCACAAGATGCCACAAATCAAACTAAAATGCAACAGGATTCCACTACTCACAATAAAATGCCCACAGGATCCCACATCAAAAATTTAAAAATGATCATAGGATCCCACAATCTAAAAGTAAGTGCTAACAGGATCCAACTATTTAAAATACAGTGCCCACCGGATCCCACTATTCACAATAAAATGCCCACAGGTTGCCACAGCTCAAAATAAAATATAAAATGACCACAGGATCCCACATCTCAAAATAAAGCAAAATACGCACAGGATTCCACTATTTAAAACGCTCACAGGATCCAACTATTCAAAATACAGTGCCCAATGGATTCCACTTTTCACAATAAAATGTCCATAGGATCCCACAGAACCTGATAGATAGAAGATTTAAAGATAGAACAATCTCATCCTTTTGGAAATAAGTGCACCAGATTATTACCTGATTATGAGACAATGGAAAGGGTGTGCGCAAGGCAAGGTCATGCAATTGAGTCTTCAGTTCTGGGACTGGGACTCAGAAGTTTGAGGGCGTACTCACACTAGGCACGGTTTGCTCGTTCCGTGCTGGGGCCCGGTTATCCCCCCTCCCCACTCCCCCGCTGGCCTGCACTCACACTCGCTTCAGCAACCCGGCCCGAGCACGCATACGTCATCACAACGCCGCTTTATTTGGAAAAAAGTGCGCTCGCACAACACTATAGAGTTCACGATTCTCTTTTTATTGTATTTTTGGAGTCGTTTTGGGAGTGCAGAAACACGGTGCAAGCACAGATTTATCGATAATTTAACACAACGATTGTCTGCTAATCGCTTTGCCGCTATGGCTGTTTAACGTGAGCGTCGCATCACTGATGTCATGTTTGAGTTCCAGCGAAATGAACCAATCAGACGAGGCACCAAGCGGGCCCGGGCACGGATAGCGCTCACACTAGAAGCGAACCGTGCCCGAGTCCACATGAATCGTGCCCTGGCCCACCTCTTCAAAGCGGGCCCGAGCACGGTTAACTGATCCGGGCCCGGGCACGGTTGGAGCGCTCACACTAGCCAAACGAACCGTGCTTCGGCAGGCAACCGTGCCCGGGCCCGGATCACAGAGCCTAGTGTGAGTACGCCCTGAATTTCTGCCCGCATTTAATTTTTCACCATCAATATTTTTTTACTCAGTAATGTGAGGGTGTTCAAAAGTAGTGAAGTAAAATTACTTGGGTCAAAATTTACTCAAGTAAAAGTAAAAATTACATATTTCAAAAACTACTCAGAAAATTACAAATTACTCATAAAAAGTACTCAATTACAGTAATGTGAGTAAATGTAATTAGTTACTTTCCACCCCTGGTTATGACTGAGACAGTCCTACATACATAAAAATATTGCCAAGTGGCATTTGTTTGAAACAGATTGTACACTCTTCAGAAGAACCAGAAGTATGGAAGATACAACACAACATTTTCCCACTGACATGGAAAGAATTGATCAAGCCAAAGGAAGTCAATACCCACCTAAGGGCAAAAATCTTTCAAGGGTGGTTCAGTACAATTTTCACAAGAAGAAACTGCCTGCAGTACTACCCCCAGATGTGGTGAAGGCCAACAATTTCACTGTGCACTTCATACCATCAGAAACCTTTTGCACGGAATGTTCAGAGCATACTCCTCTAAGTGAGCCAGTGCTTATTACATCAAACGCCAAAATCGTGACAGTCACAGATGTGATGGAAGGTATGTTTTATTTTATTTTGTTCTAAGTTTATTATCACATTTACATTTTTATAACTCACTACTGTAACGATCTGCGCTGGGCAGAAGAGGGAGGCGGACACAAACGCTGAGAAGAGCGAGATTTATTACAGGGCATTCCATAATCAATGATGACAGGGGCGTGGTAACAAACGAGGAATCAGAGACAACGAGCTGGGCAGGATAAACAGGCAGAGAATAACAAAACCACGGGGAACAGAGACGTTGGAGTGACAGCGGGGAGAGGGGGTGTAGCCATACGTGACAGTACCCCCCCTCAAAGCGTGCCACTCCGGGGCACGCAAGGGCAGACAGGACAGGAACCAGACTCGGACAGGACGGGGAACCACGGTACACGGCGAGGGACAGGGGACACGGGACAGGACGCCACGGGACAGACAAGACTGGGCAAGGCAGGACAAGGAGCCTGAGGCAGGACAGAGACAGGGGAAACAGAGACTGGCAGGAGCTGGGCCGGGGCATGGCAACACAGGCAGGGACCGGGCGAGGCACGGGATCAGGGCTGGACGGGACAGGACTGGGAACAGACACAGGAGTGGGGCCAGGGGACAGGGCGGAGGCAAACACAGAGGCAAAGACACCATGAACAACGGAGACAGGCACTGGCACAAGGTGGGTGACAACTTGGGGAACAGACATGGGGACAGGGACAGGGATGACACCACAGGAAACAGACACAGGAACAGGAACATGGACACGAACAGACACAACCACGGGGACAGGGACCAAAACAAAACCAGGGATGGGACCAGGGAGCAAGGGGAACACGGGCAACGGAACATAGGAGGCACATGGCGGAGCAGGGGGAACACAAAGTCCATGCCCAACAGGGGGCAGCACAGTCCCAAGGGCAACAGGCGGGGTCCGCTGGCGGGCACCGGGGGGCGGAGTCGCCGCACTGACGTCACCGGGGGGCGGAGTCGCCGCACTGACGTCCTCGGGGGGCGGAGTCGCCGCACTGACGTCACCGGGGGGCGGAGTCTGCCACTCTTGCCGTGAGTGTCCACTACTCCCCCCCAAAAAATTCTTTGCCGTCTTAAGGTGAGAAGCTGGCAGGATCAGAGGAGGGAGGTGCTCCTCATGGAAGGCGACTTCTGCATGCGCTGTGGCGACGGGGCTCTGAGTCGGAGGCGTGGTCTTCCTCCTTCCCCGGTCTGGTCTGCGCCTGGAAGAACATACAGACACAACTGCTTCTCGGTGGCTTTCATTGTGACTCCGCCTCGTCGGAGGTATCGGGAGCTCACAATGGCTTTTGAAAGCCAACCGAGAGCCAAGCCAACGCTCGTCTGCACATCCATTCCGTCTGCCCGAGTCTCGCGCTACAGGCTGCTCCTCCCTGTAGCGTGTGTCGAGTCGGGCAGACACGTAGCGCTTATCAGGGAGTTCGTCGCTAAAGCTAGAAACCGAAAGTGGTTTCGCTTTGTTTTTACAGCGACGAGACTCCCCTGTACCCACAGCGCAAGGGGAATTCCTGTCTCTGGTTCGTTCACGCTGTAATACCGGAGAGTCGAACCGAATTAAACCAGCCAACATCTCATTACAGCGATTGAACTTACCAGAGTCTCGCTCTCTCGCTGTGTCCTGGTATGGTCGGTTGTTATGTAACGATCTGCGCTGGGCAGAACAGGGAGGCGGACACAAACGCTGAGAAGAGCGAGATTTATTACAGGGCATTCCATAATCGTAGTCGAAGTCACAGGCAGGGGTCACAACGGGAGAGCCATCCAGATGAGACAGGTACAGGGGCATGATAAAGACAGACACGAAACAAAACCAGGCTGAAATAACACTGAACACAGAACTAACCAACAGAGAGTAAAACACCGGGAACAGGGCACACGAATGCAACAGCGCGAGGGAGAGAACAACCAAACATCCAAATCAACCGACAAGGGACAGGGACACTCAGGGACTATATATACACAGAACACCAACATGGATCAGGTGCAAACAATGATGACAGGGGCGTGGTAACAAACGAGGAATCAGAGACAACGAGCTGGGCGGGATAAACAGGCAGAGAATAACAAAACCACGGGGAACAGAGACGTTGGAGTGACAGCGGGGAGAGGGGGCGTAGCCATACGTGACAACTACATGTACTGTAAGCAGTGTTGGGAACGTTACTTTAAAAAAGTAATTAGTTATAGTCAGAGATGGGTAGGAACGCGTTACATTTACTCTGCTACATTTACTCAAGTAGATTTTTGGACAAAAATTTACTTGTAAGAGTAGTTTTAATATGAACGACTTCTACTTTAACTTGAGTAAATATGTGGTGAGAAAAACGCGACTTTTACTCCGTTACAATCGGATTTGCGCCACGCGCTACAGTTACTTTAGTTTTGTAAATAATTCGTCTTTTCAGTGAGAAGACTGACCAACGACTTGTCACCTGAGTATGAGTGACCAATCAAATTAAGCCGGTCGGTCACGTGATCACATACGCGAACTTTAGTATGTGACAGAAAAACATCCCAAGCATCCCTGACCTCATACAGCCAATGTTCACATTACAAACGTGTAAAAGGACAGTTATATAATGCGCTGTCAGTTGTGTCTGCCAAAACGTGTGGACATTTCAGCCTACAAGAACTCAACATCAAATTTGAGGAAACACGATGCGATAAGTTTGCCGTATGTATAATTATGTGTAATGCTATATCTCTGAGGCATAACGTTTGTATGATGTAATTATTAAATGTAACGCAGTGCAATACTAAAAACCAGTTCACACTCCGAGTGTACACACCAAAGACCGTGGTACACACTAGCAATATATGATGAAGAAGTTTGCTACAAATTGATTCAGTTGGCGTCAAGTTGTAGCTACACGTATTGGCTGACAGTCTCATCAGTTGGTGCCTTTGTGGAACACATTAAAGTTACACAGGCCTAATAATTAGGAACAAACTAAAATACATATTATTTATAATAAATAATTTTTATATATACTTATAATCTATTATTTTTGTTATCATTAAAAGTCATTGTTTCCAGTAATTCAATTTCCCATGATGTAATTTATTGACACGAGACAGTACTAATGCATTTACTCACTACTTGAGTAGCTTTTAATCAAAGTACTTTTTTACTTTTACTCAAGTATATTTTTGGATGCATACTTTTACTTTTACTTGAATAACATTTGGTTCAAGTAACAGTACTTTTACTTGAGTAAAATAGTTGAATACTCTACCCACCTCTGGTTATAGTTACTCACTACTTGTTCAAAAAAGTAACTGAGTTAGTAACTGAATTACTCTATAATAAAAGTAACTCGTTACCAGGGAAAGTAACTATTTGTGTTACAGTAAAAAAAAGGTTATATGCCAATGAATAAGGATTTTTTTGAAAAAGCAGTTTTCACAGTCAGTTGAAATGAGTAGATCAGAAAGGTGTTTAACTTTTGATATTTATTGCACATCCACAGACCAGTGCAGGATAAAATCATTTAAAATCCCAAATCTTTGTAAAAAAAAAAAAAAAAATAAAAAAATTAAAGTAAACAGTTACACTATAGCTATAAAGTGCAATTACATCTATCAAATTAAATTAAATTCTCTCAACCTGAGACAACTGGTTTGTTCACAACAGAAGTAAACTTAACAATAAAACCTCTATTCTTAATTAAATAAATCAAATACCCATTCTGGTAGACATTCAGGAACTTCAAGTATTTTCTTAAATAATGTTTATATCGCCTTGAAAATGCTAAATTTTCTTCGGCTTGCACCTGCCATTTCTGCCTCTTCTCCTTTTGTGTCGTGTGCTTCGGCGCACGTGTAAAAACACTGGCTCTGATTGGCTACCATAACGCTGCCTTAGCCAATCGCTTACTGACTTGTTAAGTTAAACAGGTGTTACACCGAGAACTGTGACCTCTCGAGAACTGTTACTCCTCACTAGCCTGGGCAGCGGTCCGCTCAGATCACTGTTAGTATATCAATATATAGTAACGCACCGCTTTTAATGACCAGTAACGTCAACGGCGTTGTAACGACAGGAAAAGTAACTAATTATATTATCCCGTTACTGACAAAATGACGCCGTTACCTAACGCCGTTATTTTTAACGGCGTTATTCGCAACACTGACTGTAAGGAGTGTTGCAATTCAATTTAATTGTCAATTCTGAATATGTACAGGACATACAAATAATTGAAATTACATTTCTTTGGTCTTACCCAAAGTTGGTGCGTGGTGGCAACATTATAATGTGCTTAGCCATTAGCCAGAATAGTGTTCATCATGCCACTCTTGGTCTCTACTAGAGGTGTATTCAACTAAGGATTTTCATAGTCGAATTTGATTAGTCAGATTTTCCCTTTAGTCGACTAATAGTCAAATCGTTTTTTTTTAATTTTATCTAGAGCACCTTAAACGGGATCTCATTCTCATTCAGGACTTTTTCCACTTCAAAGTAAAAACCTAAAACACTCAGATAAATGAATAAACATGGTAGGTTGGCTTTATTCAGCTTTTATTTCTTTACTTATTAAACATCTTCCATCCCACACACACACAAACAGAGAGAGACCTTTGCTCAGATTTATTGTAAATGTTACACACAAACAGTGTGGGGGCAGTCATGGTCTGGTGGTTAGGTAACCGGTCTTGTGTCCAGAGGGTCCTGGGTTCGATTCCCAGGCCTGAGGCCATGACTGAGGTGCACTTAAGCAATACACCTAACCCCAGCTGCTCCCCGGGCTAGGGCTAGGGCTGCCTACTCTGTTAAAAATGTCCTCTAATCATCTTGATATTTTTTGGTTTGCTGTGCATAGTGTGAACGCACACTATGAGCTCTGTTATGTACGCAACTGTTGTTTTCTAGAAAAAAAGTGAATATACTTCGTTATCAACACTCGTTACAACACCACTGACCTGCGGTTACCTTTAGGAAGAAGAGAACAGACAGCGTCAGTAGTTTTGATGCCTGTCGTCTGCGGTGCCTTTGCTGCTCCTGTAATGTGGTTTATTCCAAAATGTGTGACAGAAGGCCGCGTCTCACCAACGAGACTCAAAGCAGAGTCACTTCATGCCAGTAGTCTCCCGTTTTCCACTACGCCGGTTTTAAAAGTGTTAGTGGCTTGCTAGGCTTGTAAACGGCACAGATCGTTAGTGCAGGTGAGAGCGCGGGCTGGCTGGGGAGCCGCATGAAACCAGATAAAGAGCTGCAGGTTGGCCACTCCTGCTATAGAGTCTCGATCCGCCTTGCCCTAGGACCGACATATCAAAGCCACGAATCTCTAGCTCGAAAGGGCCAGCTGTGGCAAACTTAAGAAGTTTCAATCATAGCCACTGCCAAGTATGAGGAAAAGCATAAGGGGGCACTGCGGGTCAACCACCCTGCGTGGTTGCACCAAACCATAGAGTGTGAGGCCCAGATGACCCTTACCGAATTTCGGACCCGTAGCTCGAACCGGCCTGTCGCAGCCAAATTTTCAGCACCAAAAAGTAGAGTGTGGGACTTAAAGAACACAAGAAGGCCTGATGAGAGCATTGAGCATTCCCAGTGGCCAACCATGGCACGCAGACGCACCATATTTTAAAGTGTCTATCTGGCCTGGCCTAGGACCAACCTACCAAAGCCGCAAAGCCCTAGCTCGAATGGTCTGGGTGTGGCGAACTTTTCAATTTTCAGATGTAGTCAATGCAAACTGCGAGCAGAAACCTGAGGTGGCGTGGCGGGCCAACCGTTTGGCGTACTGGCGTGCGGCTCCAGATCCCGGATTCATCCATCCCTCTGATGCACCCTGTCGAGTTTTGGACCCCTAGGCTTAAAGGGGGCTGAACAGGAGCCGAAATGGGGCTCAACTTTTGGCCTAGCGTTAGCGACGGCATTCTG
>NW_027506877.1:1745748-1753248 GCF_052324685.1 Brachyhypopomus gauderio | reverse complement strand
ATTGACAAATAAAATTAAATGCTGCTGCTAGGTGGTATATATAACATGTTCTGGGAGGTGTGAGAGCTGTTATTTAAAACATGAGTATTCAATTTGATGATTTAATGTGATGATTTAATATTGTCAGCACACAATACCTATTCTACTATTAAAGGTGCAAAACACTCATGACATGAATATGAAATGTAACAATACTCAATATATTGATGGAATTATTCAGTATTACACAAGGTCCGAGTGGACAGAGGGTGACTGTCAGACAGCACCACTCCACCAACTCTCCGGAATTAATGTCAGCACCCGAAGTATAAATACTTGACAATCAGGCCTACCTTATCAACCTGAAGCAAAGAAAATTTAATCACGCCTGATAATTGAATTATAGTAGTGTGTCACATGGTGTTATGAGCCACATTTATTTAACCCATTTTTCATCCCCCCTGCACTAATTCTTCCTTCCAAAATAAAAATTCTGATCCAGACACTCGTCAGTGAACTAAATCATGAAATCTGTAAATCTGGTGAGAATGCTAATGTTAGCTTTAAAATAGCTGGCTTATTCTGAGGTGCCATATGCATTAAATTGATAGTCTTGGGACAGTCCTCATCTGCACTAGACTTTACCTTGTTGGCCTGTCATTTGTCTTAGCAGGTCAGACAGGAAACTGCTGGGTGATGGTGACTTTAGCCAGCTAACCACACAGGTGAATGGGGAAGGTTACAAGAACTTCACAGAACAACCGTAACAGCTTGCAAACTCACCAGTTCGTTGTCTCCAGTCCAGGAATTCAAAAACTGCAGTATTGGCGAGTATTTGAAAGCATGACATAAACTTTTATATTACGGGTTATACTGTGGTGGTGAGACTAAGTGCCTCACTCAATGATTACAAATGGTACTGAGTACTGAGAATCTGGTACTGAGAACCTGATAAATGACAAGCTAGGGCGCTCAAACACATTTCACATCTGTCCGTGCTGCGTCTGTGACTCAGTAAGAGAAATAAGAGGCAGCGTAACACTCCAGCATTTACACTGCTAGAGGACAGCAGGGTCCTAGTGGACAGACATAAGCACTGGTTACTCACCTTGGGAGGGAAAAGCAAGTGGTTGTCATCCACTGCAGAAACAGTGAACTCCCAAGAAAGCGTATCCACAGATACCTGCAGAGCAAAGGGTCATTTAACATTCTTTAAAGATCCTACTAGTCTCAACTTCACTATCTACTTGTCTTGAATACTTCCTTTGTTTCTTAATTCCTTATGGATGTCTGATGTTCATATCATCCAGCCTGTCCTAGAGCTATTGTACTTGCAGGCTGTCTGGCATTCCACATCTGTGTGTGTGTGTTTGTCTATGAATTTGAATGTGTGTACATGCGCTTATGTGTGTGAGGTTGTTTGTGTGCGTATTTGTACGACTGCGTGTGTGTGTGTGTGTTTCCACTCACATTGTGCTGCCGTGCAGAGGTCTGCAGTACTGCTGTGAGGAAACCTGTGGGAAAGGTGAAGCCAGACAGCCAGAAGAGCACAGGGGGGTGTACCGTCTCCGCCCACCGAGCAAACTGCTCCACCCGTTGGCACAGGTCACTTGTCCACGAAGCCAGAGGCTTCAGAGACGGGTAGGCCTAAAGGTCACGGGAGAGAGAGAGAGAGAGAGAGAAACGCCAACTGAACTGGGTTTTCACAGACAACAAAATGTATCAAAAATTGTTTACTGCCAGTCTTGTTCTACATATTCATTCCCTGTGCCACTGTGCAACTCGGAGCCCCGCTGTGAGAGGCCAAGGGGCGAAGTAATAAAGTATTTCAGTGTTTGACATGAACTTCATTGCACTCGCAATACAGAAGCTCCTGAGGCCTTTGACCCAGATATTCTCATGTAATATACTGACATTTAAAAGTGTAATGCAATAAAATAAATGAAAAATCATTGAATACATCTCAGGATATTTAGAATTATTGTACAGGGTGCAGGAGGAGTCATGCAAGAGCGACATCATTTATATCCCCCCCCCCCCTCTTTTATTGATATTTGATTTTATAAAAATTTTAATCTGATGTTGAAGTGTTTAACAATATGAAAATGTTGCCAAGGTCTAAGAGAAGTGTGATTAGTTTAATTTTAAATGATGCTACGAATCAAACGTTCATATCCAGACATTCACAGAACTAAATACAAACCTGAGACTAGGCCGTGGTGTCAGGTTTAGGTTCTTTCATTATTTTATGTTTCCCTGTCTAAGAATGTGAGCTAAATTACAACAATATAATGTGATATGAAAAGTAATATATAGGTGCAAGAATGAAGATGAATTGGAATAATAACAAAACAGAAGACATGTATTAGTGTCAGAAGATATTTCAACCCTCGGCCCCAAGGTTCAGTCCCACAGAATAACGGCTGTCTTACATCATATGAAGTCAGTGTCTCACCTTAAGTGCAACAACGTGTAATGTATCTATAGTCACCACAGAAAACACAAGAAGAAATTGTGTTACGGCACATGTGACGCCATATCTCACCATAACTCCAAACATTATAAAAGGGCATAAAAGGAGACAGGAGGGAGGAACAGAATGATGGTGAAGGAGAGCACACAGGCAAAATGAAAGCCATGCATCTCAGCGGGGACGCAAGCGCTTCCAGAGCAGAATGAAAGAGAAGAAGTGGATGGTCTGTGTTAGCTGTTGTGCTTTTTATCAGATCAAAGGCAAGAGCAATGGATGGAAGAGACAGACATAGGAAGAGAGTTAGTGAGACTGAGTAATATTAAGAGTACAGAGAGAGAGATCAGTAAATGCTGGGTAAAAGGACGGCTGCTATTAAAAAGTTCTACTCAAATAAAAGAGACAGATCAGAGAGAGAAAAAGAGAGATCAGAGGAGTAAATGGTGGACTGTATGCAACAGGCTTTGTGTTTCAATGCCCAAACAGACATGTTTATTGTGCTTATTACACTGCAATTACCCTGCACAAGCTCCCTGACATACCAAGAATCAGCACACTGCACACACACACACACACACACACACACACACGCACTCGAACATGCAGTCTGATCCAAACAACCTATCCTCTGAAAGCACGGACACACACGGACACACGCGTGGCAGATAACGACCTCATTGACCGAGACATCCTTGTCCAAGTAGAGCCCTGTTGCCATAAAGAGCACGTCAATGTGCTAATGATTGATGACTGGGATGTTTAAACAGGGAGATAGAGTCCGCACACACGAGTGTGAGTGTGCGTGGGCACTGAAGTCAGTGTGTGTAAGTATTCTGAAGAGTGTGTGAGAGTGAGAGGGCGAGGGCCGTCGTCGTGATTGTCAGCACCGCAGTGATCTGGCCTTTACTCCTGCGGTGTGACCTCCAACACTCCCCCTGTCATTTCCTCCACTCCAGCTCCTCTCTGTTAAGCACAGGTCACCGCACCTCCAGCTCCCCACACACTCCACTACACACACAATCACTCATCACATCCACTCTGGGCACACGGGGGTGTGACTGCACCAGGCCTGATTGGAGGGGTGTCTCCACAATTCATGCCAGATAGAATTCTATCTATTCATTAATTTTTGCAAATGCATATCAATATGAAAATATACAATATACAGCAAATTAAAATATATAATCCTCACCATATAAAAACCTGCCTATAAAAGTAGAATAGACTCATAACATTATATATATAGTGCTGCACTAACCATCTGAAGTAATATTCAGGGGAATCTCACCCATAATGCAACACACGCACACTACCTTCCTCTTCAACAGGAAGAGTTAGACCTCACATTAGAAAGTAGGCAATATGCAAGTCTCTTGTAGCTTCAGGTTAGCTTGACAATGTAAGTTACTGCTAGTATACTAGTAATTACTAGTTACTTGTTCAAACACGTGTCACTAGTCAAGGTGGTAAACTCAAATGCATTATTACGAACGTGGTTTTGTGTTTAGGCTTTAACATCGTTGTACTGTTCTTCAGTGTGTGAAATGATGGTATATTTTTCAGGTCTTACCTTCTCCCACAGAGGAGGCACACGAGCACCAAGAATGCACTGAAATGTCTCTTCCAGACTACTGGACATCACAACCAACCCCTTAATGGCTCTCTCCAACTCTGTCAGAGATGTCCTGGATACACACACACACACACAATCACACACACACACACACACACACACACACACACACACACACACACACACACACACACACACCTAGCATTTGCAAAATTAATTGATAAACGAAGCTCATGACTCAAATTCCTTCGTCTCTCTGTATCTCTTTCTCTCTCTCCCACACACACACACACACACACACACACAGACGCATGCGTGCACACACACACCTGATGGTGTGGAGTAGACTGTTATATCTCTGGATCTCCTGCAGTAGTACCACATTAAGAGGTGAAGGGTCGTCTTGCAGCAGTTTACGTGTGCCCTCATAGTCCACTTGTGCTGGGATCCTCCGACACACATCAGCAGAGAGTTCCAATACCTACACACACACACACACACACACACACACACACACACCAACCAACCAACCTTTATCTCTATACTGATATATATATATATATATGCAGCTTTTACCAGTCATATCTCCATGATTCAAGTCAAAGCTTGACACACACACACACACACACACACACACACACACACACACACACACACACACACACACACACACCTTGTCCTCACTACTGGGTCCTTCTCTGGCTGTGGAGCTGGTGACCTGTGGCTGGAGTGAGAGGAGAGTGTCGAGCAGTGTTTGCGTCTCTGAGATTTGGCTGGTGATGTCGGCGTTGGGGTGCTGGCCATACACCTCTGGAGACTCCACAAGTGGCAGCTGGCTGACGTAATTCTCATAGCTGGCCTGTGGCCCATCACGGGGGATGTAATAGGTAGGCAGAGAGGACAGTCTAGAGGACACACACACACACACACACACACACACAGAAGTCAAATAGTGAATGTTATTTGTTCGATTTCTACATCCTTACATCATCCTTGACATTACAACCTGTTTCTCAGAAGTCTAATCCAGCCTCCACTGAGCACCAGCAGAAATGAATCCCAAGTTAAAGAAGTGCACTATCGAGACTACTAGGAACCCAGCAGGAATCTAGACAAAGCCCCTCCTGCATGGCCCCATCTACGGCAGACCAGCAACCTTCACCAGCATTACTGTCTCAACCGCCACCCCCAGCCAGGTTATTTCAGACACAGTGTAAATATCAAACACACCACATGGGGGAGCTATTGTTCTTTGTTAGGTGGCTGCTGCAGCGGTCCATAAACTTGATCAGTGAAATCTTTGTCTGTACAATAGCCTGGCAGTCAGGTAATTAGCTAATTAGCAAGCCATATATGAGCTATAAGTGTTTGAGCAGAGATTACTGTAGAAGGAGTGGTGCTAAGCTACTTCAGGAGGGGCCAGAGGAAGCAGTGTCACATGCTGTGACACTTGTGGTGTCAAAATATTGTGTGGGATAAGGATGTGTGTGTGTGTGTGTGTGTCTGTGTCTGTTTTGTTTCATGCTAGAAAGAGCTCCATGAACTTTCCATTAAAGAACTTGTGTATTGTGTGAGTGTGTGTGTGTGTGTGTGTGTGTGTGTGTGTGTGTGTGTGTGTGTGTGTGTGTGTGTGTGTGTGTGTGTGTGTGTGTGTGTGTGTGCATGTGTGTGCGTGCACGTGTTGGTCTGCCTATGTGCTTTTAGTTCTGTCCACATGATGGGGCTGTTGCTATTCAACTTGGCACAGAAACATGTTTTCATTATTAGAAGTGAAGGTTATTGCAGTGTGACGAATGCTAATGCTCTTTATTTTTGTTTGTATGGGTGTTCATCCACATTAGTGTGTGTGTGTGTGTGTGTGTGTGTGTGTGTAAGAGTGAGGAACTCACTTAAATAAAGGTGTGTTGACTGTGCCCTCACAGAAGTAGTCATTGATATATGTGGTGAGGAGACGGCGGTCCCAGTCATCTGTAACGCGACCTCCGTAGTTGACCTCAGCGATGAGGTACTTCAGTGCATCCCAGGGGATCTCTTCATACTCATCCAAATACAGGCTCATTAAGTTCTCACTCGCCTGGGAGAGAGAACGAGTGAGAGAGAGACAGCGAAAGAGAGAGATTAAGAAAGAGAGAGAAACAGATACAGATGAAGAAATGGAGAGAAGAGACAGCAACCACCATAGAGGCTACATAGTCTCTGAGACTGTGCTACCTCTGAGACTGTGTTAACTGTCAGGCTGTGCTACTTCTGAGACTGTGTTAAGTGAGACTGCTAACTGTGAGATAGTGTTAACAACGAGACTGTGCTAACTGTGAGACTGTTAACTGTGACATTGTATTAACTGTGTTTACTGCCAGACTGTGCTAAATGTGAGATAGTGTTAACCACGAGACTGTGCTAACTGTGACACTGTTAACTGTGACACTGTATTAACTGTGTTTACTGCGAGACTGTGTTTACTGCGAGACTGTACTAACTGTGTTTACTGTGAGACTGTGTTTACTGTGAGACTGTGCTGTGAGACTGTGCTAACTGTGACATTGTATTAACTGTGTTTACTGTGAGACTGTGCTAACTGTGAGACTGTGCTAACTAGGACACTGCTAACTGCGAGACTGTGCTAACTGTGACATTGTATTAACTGTGTTTACTGTGAGACTGTGCTAACTGCGAGACTGTGCTAACTGCGAGACTGTGCTAACTGCGAGACTGTGCTAACTGTGAGACTGTGCTAACTGTGACATTGTATTAACTGTGTTTACTGCGAGACTGTGCTAACTGCGAGACTGTGCTAACTGCGAGACTGTGCTAACTGTGAGACTGTGCTAACTGCGAGACTGTGCTAACTGTGAGACTGTGCTAACTGCGAGACTGTGCTAACTGCGAGACTGTGCTAACTGCGAGACTGTGCTAACTGTGAGAACCCTTCTTGCTCATGCAGAAGCAATTCCACAGCAGCAGGACTACTGCACAGCGCTGTCTCTACCTCAAAGTCAGAGTCGTTGAAGCTGTAGACGGTGTTGCAGCCGAGCTGGAGGAACTTCCTGCGTTCCAGCAGCACGCTGTGGAAGAAGCAGAGGGCGAAGAGCAGCTTGCGGTAGACGACGGGGCGGGTGCAGCGCGAGAACTGGGCCTCCGTCACCAGCTGGTACAGGCGCTTCATATTGGCCTTAAGCCCCTGTGAAGGGAGAGGAGGGAGACGCGGGTCTGTGCCTGCGTGTGTGCATGTGTGGGGGCCCCACAAAGTGTCCCAGGAATCGATGTGCTGTTTAAAAAAAATGCTTTCCTTGAATTCTGATCAATATGTGCAAAAAAAAAAAAAAAAAAGAACCAGGAGCAAGGCTCTTAGCATTTTTTTTTTAAAGACCAAAGATGTGTCAGAAAAACAGAAATCCAATGGGTCAATGGAGAAAGTCTATTTTCTGAGGCAGGTACAATGAAGTTAAAGATGCTGGGAACCTATTTGTTTGATGTACAG
>NW_027506877.1:1735748-1743248 GCF_052324685.1 Brachyhypopomus gauderio | reverse complement strand
AAATAAAGAAAGGAAATTACAGAGCAGCACTGTAGGAAGAATCAGACATTCATACATTTTCACAAAAAGAAGCAGGAGGATAGAGGGGCAAATACATATTAATCTTCAAGTTAAATAATACACACAAGACAGAAATTAACCATGACGGGCAAAAATTTGAATAGGAAGATTTAATAAGATTCACAAATAGAGAACTGTCTGTCCTGAATAACACTGACATTGATGAGCTGAGATGTGCGCTCACACACACACACACACACACACACACACACACACACACACACACACACACACACACACACACACACACAGACACACACACACACACACACACACACACACACACACACACACACACACACACACACACACACACACACACTCTAAGTGCACTCACTAAGTGTTCATCAATCCATTACCAGGTAGTGGTGCTTTCTCTGGCTCTGAGCTAGTATACCACTGGTACCAGTCTCGTGGGTACTGCTCAAAGGAAGCCATGATCCCACGGAGGTTCGCCAACTTGTTCAGCTCAGTGATGTTGTCCCAGTTAGCGTCAGCCAGCCAACTAGAACATGGATTATACATCTGATACGACTTATCCAGGACCTGAATCAAACACAACATACACATAAGTCAGCAAAAATAAAAATATTACAAGGGGCAAACATTAGGACTCTTAAATGTTTTACTGCAAACATAGCCCAAACATAGTCCAAACACAACCCAAACATAGTCCAAACAGCCCTAATGTGACGCAACACATGTAAACCAGGGATGGGTTCTCAATTCCTAGTTATCAGACTAAACAGATTTAGCCAAGCTGAAACACCACAAGCCCTTGGAGCTAAAAAAAAAGGCAAAAACAGCAAAGCAGACGATTTACAGTCAGTGTTTGCAGCTTTTGGGAAATAATGTTACCCAGAAGAGCGACCTTAGTGCTCATGAGAGCCAGGCTGTCTCTGGAGTGCTGGCCTCTCCACACTACACAACACTAGCAGTTAACCCGTTTGCTCAGGGACAGCAAACTGAAGTGACTGTTTACTCCACATCGATACAGTCACAAGTTTACAGTGATGTACGAAATATATATTCCCCCCCCCCCCCCCCCCCCCCAAGGCCGACAGGGTGTGACCGTGAGTGTGCGTGTAATCAAATAATCTGAAATGATGAAAAGCGAGCGGACTCTCACCAGCCCCCCGCGGAGGAAGAAGCCGTACTCGTCCGCGCTGAGCGTGCCCGCCGCCTCCAGGATCCTCGCGCACATGTGGAGGCTGAAGAGCAGCTTGTGGCGTTCGAACAGGCCGCGACAGGTGGACCTGCACATGGGAGACAGCGGCCACACTCACACACCGCACGCACCGCTACCGCCAGCTCCCTCCACGATGCCACAGCTTGCGCACATATAGACGGGAACGCCGGTCGTGGGTAATCAGGCACATTCAAATCTCTTGTTACAAGTGTTATTTGTGTACCACAACATTGACTCTAATTGGTATTAAATGTCATATACCAAAGCCAAGGTGGTGATAATCGTCTTTTTCATTTATAGGTTGAAACACCTAAAGGTGGTTAGGGTTAGGGTTGTCCTACATTAGTGAGGTCTCTCACTAGGCTAAGATTTCAAAGCAGACAGGGGTTTCAAGATGGACCGTACACGCTCTTTTGGAGAACTGGCAGAAACCTTTGGGACCCAGTTACACCCATCTACTGGTTGGAGAGGTTAGGCCTGAAGTGGTCTTCTAAGTGCTATGGGAATGAGCTGCAGAAAATGGCTCTGAAGTGAGTCCAAAATGTGAAATATTTGGCTGTGACAGAAGACAGTTTGTTTGCTGATCAACAAGCATGGTGGAGGTTGAACAGTGAAGTGTGATGGAGGTTCAACAGTGAAGTGTGATGGAGGTTCAACAGTGAAGCATGGTGGAGGTTCAACAGTGAAGTGTGGTGGAGGTTCAACAGTGAAGTGTGGTGGAGGTTCAACAGTGAAGTGTGGTGGGGGTTCAACAGTGAAGTGTGGTGGAGGTTCAATAGTGAATTGTGATGGAGGTTCAACAGTAAAGTGTGATGGAGGTTCAACAGTGAAGCGTGGTGGAGGTTCAACAGTGAAGTTTGGTGGAGGTTCAACAGTGAATCATGGTGGAGGTTCAACAGTACAGCGTGGTGGAGGTTCAACAGTGAAGCGTGGTGGAGGTTCAACAGTGAAGTTTGGTGGAGGTTCAACAGTGAAGCGTGGTGGAGGTTCAACAGTGAAGTTTGGTGGAGGTTCAACAGTGAAGTTTGGTGGAGGTTCAACAGTGAAGCGTGGTGGAGGTTCAACAGTGAAGTGTGGTGGAGGTTCAACAGTGAAGCGTGGTGGAGGTTCAACAGTGAAGTTTGGTGGAGGTTCAACAGTGAAGTGTGGTGGAGGTTCAACAGTGTCATTAAGAACTATCTTCAGTGTAAAGAAGAACAAGGAGTCCTGGATGTGATGATATGGCCCCCACAGAGCCCTGATCTCAACATCATCGTCTGTCTGGGATTACGCAAACAGACAGAAAGATTTGAACAAGAGGAAGATGTTTGGAACAGCTTCCCTGCCGAGTTCCTTCAAAAGCTGAGTGCATGTGTACGTAGAAGAACTGATGCTGTTCTGAAGGTTGGTCACACCAAATACTGATTTGATTTAGATTTCATTTTTGCTCATGCACTTTTAATAAACTATTAACACTTTTTATTTTTGATGGCATTGTTTCTTTACAGCACTTCTGAGTACAGATATATACATCAGCGCTGTGTAACCTGTAGAATGCGCAGGTGTGGTAGTCGTTGATGATGGCGATCCTCTGCTCCAGTATGGGGTTGCGATCACTCCTCATAATGCTCAGGTTGAACAGATGTATGTAGGCGTCCAGGGAGAACTGGTACATGGGATCTACATGGGCCATGTCATTCAGCACGAAGAAGAGGAGTGAGGCACGCTGAGCACAGGGCCGATAGGCCTGCAGAAATACACACACACACACAACGCACACCACACACACACACACACAACACACCACACACACACCACACGAGCACACACACACAACCACGTGTGCACACACAGCACAGCAAACCACGTGCTCACACAACACCCACATCAACAGACCACACACGATACACACACACACACACACACACACACACACACACACACACACCACACACACACACACTCACACACCACACCACACAGCCACACACACACACGCACACACACACAAACATGGTTTTAAACATCTAGACCGTTATCTTTCACTTCACCGCTATCGATGACCTCGTCTTCAAATCCTTTTATCCTTATCCCTTTTCAAAGCCTCAATCTTTAATCCAATATGGCAGAGCTTTCTGCACCCTGTTCCCCGCTCTGTCTTTCTCTCCCTGCTCTCTCTTTTTCTTCCTTTCTCTCTCTCTCTCTTTCTTCCTTTCTCTCTCACCTCTCTTGCAGTATCGATTTTGATCTCCATCTGTTCGCTGATCTCCAGTTGTTCTGACACCTCGGTGGCTGTGACTTTGGAGGTCTGTAGAGTCTTCACCAGCTGCACATCGTCCATGCAAAGAGCCTGTGGCCTCATTGAGCAAGCTGAAGTCACGCACGCACGCACGCACGCACGCACGCACGCACGCACACGCACACACACACACAGGGGCAGCAGTAACACAGGAGGGTCTTTGGTGAGCACAAACATGCAGCTGAAGGAAAAAAGCTGACTTTATGGATGCAGCTAATGGCTTGATGTCACATTTTTGCTAAATGTCACTTGAATAAAAGGGTGTTAATGTAGTGCTGTGGGTTATGTGTGCACGTGTTTAACGGAGAGGCGTGTGCACGTGTTTAACGGAGAGGTGTGTGCACGTGTTTAACGGAGAGGCGTGTGCACGTGTTTAACGGAGAGGTGTGTATACGTGTTTAACGTAGAGGCGTGTGCACGTGTTTAACGGAGAGGCGTGTGCACGTGTTTAACGGAGAGGCGTGTGTAGGTGTTTAACGGAGAGGCGTGTGCACGTGTTTAACGGAGAGATATGTGCTCGTGTTTTAACGGAGAGGCGTGTGCACGTGTTTAACGGAGAGATATGTGCACGTGTTTAACGGAGAGGCGTGTGCACGTGTTTAACGGAGAGGCGTGTGCACGTGTTTAACGGAGAGGCGTGTGCACGTGTTTTAATGGAGAGGTGTGTGCACGTGTTTAATGGAGAGGCGTGTGCACGTGTTTAACGGAGAGGTGTGTGCACATGTTTAACGGAGAGGTATGTGTAGGTGTTTAACGGAGAGGCGTGTGCACGTGTTTAACGGAGAGATATGTGCACGTGTTTAACGGAGAGGCGGTGTGCACGTGTTTTAACGGAGAGGCGTGTGCACGTGTTTAACGGAGAGGCGTGTGTGCACGTGTTTAACGGAGAGGAGTGTGTGCACATGTTTTAACGGAGAGGTGTGTATACATGTTTAACGTAGAGGCATGTGCAGGTGTTTAACGTATAGGCGTGTGCAGGTGTTCAACGGAGAGGCGTGTGCACGTGTTTAAATGGAGAGGTGTGTGCACGTGTTTAATGGAGAGGTGTGGTGCACGTGTTTAACGTATAGGCGGTATAGGCTGTGTGCACGTGTTCAACGGAGAGGTGTGTGCACGTGTTTAATGGAGAGGCGTGTGCACGTGTATAATGGAGAGGTGTGTGCACGTTGTTTAACGGAGAGGTGTGTGCACGTGTTTAACGGAGAGGCGTGTGCACGTGTTTAACGAAGAGGTGTGTGCACATGTTTAACGGAGAGGTGTGTATACATGTTTAACGTAGAGGCATGTGCAGGTGTTTAACGTATAGGCGTGTGCAGGTGTTCAACGGAGAGGCGTGGTGCACGTGTTTAATGGAGAGGGTGTGTGCACGTGTTTAGATGGAGAGGTGTGTGCACGTGTTTAACGTATAGGCGGTATAGGCGTGTGCACGTGTTCAACGGAGAGGTGTGTGTGCACGTGTTTAATGGAGAGGCGGTGTGCACGTGTTTAATGGAGAGGTGTGTGCACATGTTCAACGGAGAGGGCCGTGTGCACGTGTTTAATGGAGAGGCGTGTGCACGTGTTTAATGGAGAGGTGTGTGCACGTGTTCAACGGAAAGGTGTGTGCACGTGTTTAATGGAGAGGTGTGTGCACGTGTTTAACGGAGAGGCGTTGTGCACGTGTTTAATGGAGAGGTGTGTGCACGTGTTTAACGGAGAGGCGTGTGCACGTGTTTAATGGAGAGGTGTGTGCACGTGTTTAACGGGAGAGGCGTGTGCACGTGTGCGCTGCTCACTGGAGGAATCTGGTCCTGCATCTCCTGCAGCTTCCTCTTCCGCAGAGGAGATGTTGATCACCAAAGAGTCCTTCTGCTTCTCCAGCTCACAACGCTCCTTACGTACCACTATACTCAACAGCTGAGCCTCCAGAACCTACACACACACACACATACACACACACACACACACACACACACACACACACCACACACATGTTGAGAATAAACCAATACCAAATGTATTGATGGAGCATTATTGACCAACATTTTAAGCTGTAGTGATGAACTATAAAGGCTAGAATGGTTTAAAAAGCATTCACATAAGCATGCATATACACACACACACACACACACACACACACACACACACACACACACACACAAACACACACCAGTTCCTTCACAGCAAAGATTAACAATATTAGTTTTGGTGGAGGATCTCTGGTGTATAGTGTTGGATTGGACAGTTTGGTGGTGATGTAGAAACGGAACTCCTGGTTTGTACTCGACCTCTTTATCTCCAAGTTTCATCAAGAGTCTTTCACCTGCATACACACAGAAACACACACATCATTTAACACCACGGGCAACTGGGTCATTTCACATGGTCACTTCAGACATGAAAACCTACAGTTTATAGGAGCAGGGCTGAGAGTGTGTGCTATGGTGTGTGTGTGTGGAGAGGACACTGACCAACATGTGTGACGGACTTGTTAATGATGGGGGCCAGTGAAGGGTCCAGCTCCTCCTGTACGTTCTGGAGGAGAACTGGAGTGCCAAACTGCACTGCGTTCTCCAGAACCCCCAAGAAATCTGACATCTGGAGGTCTATCACCTTCAGTCCCTGAGGAAGGGGGAGTGGGATGGATGGGCTTATAAAAGGATTCCACAGACCAGGACAAACAGGGGATGCGAAGGAGTCAGAAGGTAAAGGGTAAAAAAAGAAAAAGGGAAAGATAAAAGCATGGAGAAAAATGACTTGAATGGAGTAAAAACAGAACCCGAGAAATGAGGGAGTGTGGGAGTGACAGAGAGAGAGAGAGTGGAGAGAGAGAGGGAGGAGAAAGAGGGAAGCGAAGGAGGAGAAAGCTTCAGGACTGTCAGGAGAAGACATTTGGTGATTGTTCCTAAATGTCAGCGTTTAGCTGTAGTGTGTGAATGGCTTTGGCCACCCCAGCAAGACATGAAAGGACCTGCAGAGAGGAGGAAAAGGTCAGAGAGAGAGAGTGCAGAAAAGACAGGGAGAGGAGGAGAGGGTGAGGGACAGAAGAGAAAAGGAGAGAGAGGAGGAGAGGGTGAGAGACAGAAGAGAAAAGGGGGAAAGGAACATAAGAGAGGGTGAGAAAGAATGAGAGAAAGATGAAGAGTAAGAGGGAAAAGAGAAAAAAAAGAGCGAGGTGGAGAAAGGGAGGGTGAGCAAGAGAGAGCGATAGAGGGGGACAGAGGGAGAGAGGGAGAGGGTAATGAAGGAAGATGGAGAGAGAGAGGACAGAGACCTGTACAGCACAAGTGAAAAAAGGGACTGTAACCTGATGGTCAGGACAAAGGCACTGTCGTGTGTGTATGTCAGGACAAAAGCACTGTCGTGTGTGTGGTGTTGTGTGTGTGTGTGTGTGTGTCAGTGTGAAAGTGTGTGAGTGTGTCAGTGAGGGTGTCTAAGGTTGTGTTTGGAAGAGTGTTTTGGTGTATCATACTGTTATATCTAGGATAAATTCACCTGAGTGCCATTTTTGCTCTCTACATTTTCCATCAAAATCTGTCATGTTTTCTATTTTTCACAAAGCCTAAGCACAGAAAAAAGGCGTCTTCATCTCCAGTCAGTCCAGAAAACGCACCGCACTGCCCACCATGCCACAAAAGACCAGCGTCAGAGAGAGAGGGAGTATTAAAAGAAGCGCTCGTGCGCGGACCAGTGGATGAAGAGTGATGAAGAGGAGGAGGAGAAAGCAGGTGATGAGAATGACTGATGGAAAGGACGCTGTTTTCAGTCCCACTGATGTCTCCATTTGTTTCTTCACTAATTAAGGAGGACAGGAAGGAGGAGTCCGTGGGCTGGCCCAGTGTCACCACTAGCACTAAAACAGGACGGAAGGCTGGCACCAAGCTCTGCTGATAATGTCACCGCAGATTGTGAGATGGGCTTTGGGCACCGGGGAATCCAGCCATAATCCTGCCTGATGCCTTCAGTTTGTTCGGCCGTCCACTCTCAACAGACG